>NC_136493.1:99611797-99636797 GCF_053919585.1 Euprymna scolopes
TTATTATTATTATTATTATTATTATTATTATTATTATTATTATTATTATTACTACTATTTACCATGCCTCCCCACGGGACTGAGTTAAACACCAGGGTAATTTTTTAATGTCGAGAAAAGGATCCAAAAGTAAAAATTGTCTCAGTCGTGAAGGATTTTTCTTAATCCATAATCATTTAATACTACCCTCGTCATATTAAGAATTATTAACTTGCCTTATAATAAGAATTATTAAATTGCTAGTTGTAAGTACAGACGATTAAAAAAAGATCCACTCCCAATATTAAGAATGGCTTCCTAATTAGCAACGTTTTTATTTCCACGCGGCCCGTAATCCGTAGTAGTATAATAGTACCCACGTCAGAATAAGAATTAATAAAATGCCTTATAATAAGACATATTAAATTATTACTTTAAGTCCAGAAGAATTAAGAAGGATTCCTTTCCCGATATTAGTAAGTTTTATATTTTACAATGTGTAATGCGGCAATCATGATGCTATAAATATTTAAACCGGAAAGATAATATATAAAATTATGGAAAAATATGGAAAAAAAAAAAAAATAAATAAAAATAACAACGAAGTAACGATGTTAAACTTGGAAAAGAAATCTGTAAAATGGAAACAGGGAAAATTGTAATGTTATGACCCTTTAGGCTGTGATCATAGTGTAGTATTTGTTAACTGTGGCAAGCGGGGTCAATGGTCAAAACATTATTATTATTAGTGTATTCTTATTAATTGATTTGAGCGATAGATGATCGTTGGATCAGTTATTATGATTAGGAGAATAAACAATTAAATTGGGGAAGAAATGATTGATCCTGTGAAACCATTTGAGACAACTGTAATAAATTTATATTATAAAAATATAAAGAGTTGTTTTAATGGTTTCACAAATAAGAACAGATGTCTCAATTATATGGTGCTGATGGCATCATGGTTCGTCACGGAGCAGCGGGAAGATACAGAAGAACTCTTCAAGAAAAAAAGGTATGAAGCATATATTTTCTTCTTACATATGAACTGTAAAAATATCCCGTGTGATAAGTCTGATACAACATGATTCAGTTTACACGTCAATATCATGTCCTCATACATATATACATACATACGATTTATACGTTTATTATCTGTCTGTTAACAGAACGATATCTTACGTCCACTAGATAACACATGACACGTTTTAATATATCATCTCCTCCAATATAAACCAATATACAACAAAGGAACATCGAACGGAAGGAATTGTTTGTTTGTTTGTTTTTTTTACTGTAAAGAGGAACAGACGTTGATTAACTAATATGATGCATCCCCCCTGTCCTCCGTACGTTTAGAGTGTCATGTAGAAATGCATTGTCTACATTTTGTAATCGAGTAATTTTGGTCCTTGACGATAAATCGTTTTAATCACTCATAAAATGAATTGGTCGTAATCGAATTACGTTTAAATTAGATATATTACATTTGGAAATGCGATAATCACGATGGTATAATTAATTTTAGTAAAAAAGTAATATTAAATTGTGTAAAAAACAACCAAAAAAAAAAACCGGAAAAATAACGATAACGAGAAGGAAAAATAACGATGGCGAGCGTCTCCAAGAATCGGAAAAACGTAAACATAAAAAACAAACGGGGAACAAAAGGAAAGGAAACGAAAGGAAATACACCGGAAGAAAGAAAAAAAATGGAAAGAACCCGTATTTATTTATTTCCGTAGTGTCGAAATGTATTAAAGGAAATGGTAATTTAACAACGTAAAAACAAGCGTTGTGAGTTTCCCCCAATAGGAAGCATTTCAGTTTTTGTAAGGAACTACTAAAGCCCACATCGGTGTGCGTTCGTAGCAGTTCTTCGTGAACGATCGAGTAGCGGTGTAAATGGGGAGCGGGGAAAGGAGGAATTGAATTGAGAGAAAATATTTTACAACTTCTATTGATTCTAACCGATTTTTGCAGTGAACTCTCACCAGAAAAATATAAGAATGTACGAGTATCGAGCAAGTGTAGGCCTATAGCACACCTTAGATAATCTGCTGGAGTTTGTGCATATTACATTTGCATGAAATGTTTTGGGTTTTTGTCTATTAAGCTCAAACAGAGAGGGGAAAAATGAGTTCATTTTATTTATATAGAGATAAATATGCATATATTTATATATGTGCACAGATTTATATATGTGTTTATATTTATATATATGTATATATTTATATATATGTATATTATTTATATATACGTATATATTTATATATATATGCATATATTTATACATATATATGTTTATATATATGCATTTATTTATATACATAGACGTTTACATTTATATATATACGTATGCATTTCTATATATGTATATATTTATGCGTATGCATATATTTATATATATATATGTGTATATATTTATCTATACGTATATGTTATATATATTTTATATATGTATATATCAAATATATGTATGTATTTATATATATGTACATATTTATATATAAATATATGTATATATATTTATATACCTATGAATTATTTATATATATATGTATATATTTTTATATGTTTAGTGGTTATATTTCAATTCTGAAAAAATCAACATATAGACACATATAATCGAAATAAGAATTTATTATTTGACAAAAGGAATATATAGAAGGGGTTATGTCGATTTCCTAATCAGTTTTTTATTCCGCTTATATATTTATATATGTATATATATATGTATAAATATATATATATATATATATATATATATATACGTATATATTTATATATGTATGTATATATTTAGAATTGTATGTATATATTTATATATATTAATTTATATTTATATATTTCTTTATATAGGTATATTCTTATATATATGAATATATTTATATATATATAGGTACGTATGTATTCATATATGTGCATTTATATATGTGTATATAAATATATATGTGTATATATTCATATATATGCATACATATATATGTATATGTATTTATATATGTATATATTTGTATTTACATGTGTATATATTTCTGTATATATGTACATATTTATATATATACACATATATGTATTTATGTGTATATATTTATAGATGTTAAGATACGTATGTATTTATATATGTATATATTTATATATGTATATATGCACATATATATGTATATATATGTGTATATTTGTATATATCCGCATATATATGTATATAGTTATATATATGTATATATTTAAATATATATGTATATATATATATGTATTTATATGTGCATATACATATAAAATTCATGTGCTTATATACGTGTTTTGATAATTATATATTATATATATGTATATATCTATATACGTATATATTTATACATGCATATATTTATACATGCATATATTTGTACATGTATATATTTATACATGTATATATTTATACATACGTATATATAAATAAATAAGTATATATATATCTACATATATATGTATATATATGTGTATATATATACACACGTATATACACATATAGTGAAAACTGGGCGATGTCAGGTATCCATGGTAGTATATATATATATATATATATATATATATATATATATATATATATATATATGAAGTAGTGTCCTTAACTAAGAGACAAAATTTTAAAATCTAACAATTGTTAGAAATAGTATTCGCAAAGTATAGAACAATAATTATAACATTTGTTTATTTATTTTCCAAATAGCAACGTCCAAAAGTAAATATGGTATATATTTATGATCTAAAGTTCATTAAATAAACACACACACACACACACACACACACACACACACACACACACACCCATATATATATACATATATATATATATATCGCTAGATTCAACCACTCTGATGTGTCCTAGACAGCGAAACATGTTTTAGTGGATAATTATATTTCAAAACAATATATAAGCCAATGGTCCCAAATTAGTAAAAGAGAAAATTATACCCAACTCGCATTTAGGTAAAAATGCACTTTCATTTCAATGGTTTAATTTATTCAAAAATATGTCAAAACCAAAACAAATAAATAGCGCGCGCGCGCGCGCGCGCGCGCGCGTGTGTGTGTGTGTGTGTGTGTGTAAAATTGTGGTATGTAGAACTGGTACGATTTGTTTTCAAAAATCCCAGTTGAATGTGTATTTTTACCTGTCAACCCTGTAGGAGACTGAATAGGTAGGTATGGGTGAGATAACACCGGCTCTATCTGAACGAAAATATATATCGTCTATTATAGAAAGAACAATATAAATAAAGGTTTATAACAATACAAAACAAAATAATTGCTCTTAGTAAAGAAATCGTTGCCGCATTTTTTCTATCTTGCTGTTGTTTCTGTGGGCGTAATTGTTCTCGTAATTATGGCGCACGACAAGGGGTAGGTTATCGTGTTCTTAATGGCGATAATTATCGATACGCGGCTAATCGATAACTCAGAGCCAGACGCCAACAACGAGCAGATCACATGGGAGACACGTCTAAACATAGGACATATTTAGTGGGAAATATTTATTCTGATTAATTATAAAATGTGGAATATTTATGTAGAACACCTATCGCCATTGAATTTTTATTAATGTAAAATATTAAAGACAAACGTTTATTCATTTATAAGCTCGTCATAAGCTAATGTGAACACTTAAGTATATATTAAACATGGCTTGGTCCTGGATATGACCTTAAACTATATACGTTGGGGAGTGTGGAGCCACCCTTTAATTGCCATTGCTATGGGTTAAATAGAAATCGACTTACAAAAAGACAAATAAACAAAAACAAACAAATATACTCTATTAAAAAATTGTTCTTCAAAATCACTGGATTCGGCATTAAATAACCTGAAAAGGGTTGATATGCCGTAAAACAAAAACAACCAACCAACCAACTTAAACATGGCTGACCTACAGAATAACAGTCAGCATTGAAAGGAGGACAACTAAATTGTATCCGAACAGATGCTACACTTCAAATTTTGTTCTCGGTTAGTGAACGGAGAAATCCCTCACAACAGAGACAATTTTTATTTTTGTTCCTTCTCCCACATTAAAAATCGACCTTGGTGCCTAACTCGTGGAAGGGCAAGTAAATAGGAACTACGAATTTACGTTTCACCGACAACGACGATAGATTTGCAGGAATGACATTAACAGTCAGAAACCGCGGGCTTATTAAAGAAGGTATCATTTCAAGTATTTTTAACAAAACAAATAACCTCGATATTTTTCGTTTAGAGTTCCCAAGAGATGATGGTCAAATACAACGCCAACGTTTCTAATGCTAGTATTTCTTTCTTTCTCATCTCAGGTAGATGTGAGACAAGGTCAGGAGGCGGGAAAAATCAAGCCAGCGCTCTTAAAGGAGGAGCACTCTTGTTTATTAAAAGTTGTTTGGTAAGCACCGTTGGCGTTCTCTAGTTGGCTCACCTCAGGCCATAAGCTTTAAACTTACTCCAGCCCAAAACAGAGAAGCAAGACATGGAGGCGCGGACCTTATAGAACTACACAGGACTAATACCTCAACACGAGGGATTAACAAAACAATAAAAATAAACATCGAAATGACATACTTCCCGTCGAACATATTGTGAAGAAGGAATAGTCGACTTACATTTTGCAGTTTAAAGTCTCTAAGCAACTAAAGCTTTTTAAACATTGATTTTCGGAGTAAAGAGAATGATATATTATTGAAGGCTGGTTTAGTAACATGCCTAAATTTCTAAAAAAAAATCACACAACAAATAATATAAAAGAAAAATACTATTCGCAAAAATTCAGCATATACAACCACACCGTGATAATTATTCCATCTTTCGTCTGACGACAGCCAACTAATACGAACATACGCGCAGGTTTAAATATGCTCGTAGTTCAAACGGTGAGACATCAGCCGTGTGAATTTCTATCCCGTTCTGTTTGTACGTTTATATAGTGAAATATTTTTTAATCCAAAATCAATGTTCCTATTTAAGAGTGCGTTATTACAGATTTGTCATCCGCAAGAATTGTCCATATCAGTTATATTGCGATGTGTGATATAAACGTATCAACACCTTTCTTTATACCTTTTTACAGCCGTTGTTCTATAAGGAGAATAGATGTTTCTTATTTTCGTTAATGATTTACTTGATGCATTCGATTTCTGTTTTTCTTAGTCTACAGCTTATGCATAATCGTGAATAGTGATATATGCGGTTTAAATATTCATATTGTGCCCGGTTATACATTATCATATAAAACTCAAATCGTCTTTCTTTGGGATTAAAACTGTCCATTTGCTTCCGTCTTGCAAGTTCTGGTTTACGACTTCCGGTTTCAAAATTGCGCAGGTGTAAATAAATAAAAACAAAATCATGAAAGTTTCTTATTTTTAAATTGACAATTTACGGGATATTATTCTTTCGTATTTTATTTTCTGAATAGGCTTAAACATTTTATTTTTCTAAACTTCTACCAAATTTTATAAATAAATATAAACGGAAATATTTTTTAATTAGTTTGCGTTAAAAAAAAAAAAAAAAAAAAACAACCCAAAACATTAGCAAAATTGGTTGGCAAAATTGGTTCGCAAAATACACTGGGGCCATTTCGTTATGTTCCCTTACGCTATTTACGTTTATGTTTATTCCTGTTAGTTTCTGCTTTAGAGAGCACCATTTCATTAATATATGCCTTGTTTGGTTTGTAATCTCCTATTATGATACGTGAAAGTCATATATGATCCATCAGTTTACTATGCGGTTCCGATAAGCTCTGTTAGGCATTCCATTACTGGTCTATTTTTTTTTTATTTGTGTCCGATTTCTTCCTCTAGTTTTTCTTTGATGTAAAGTATTGACCATTTTTACATACAAGTATTGATCTGCTATATCCTGTTATCTAAACATAGAGGGGCAGCATGTCAGCCGAGGCCCACACGTTTGCCATCAAAGGAGCACCTGTCGATCAGGAAAGAGAAATTTCTTCTGGCCTTAGTTTTAGTTTGTGTCATATTACATGAGTTTATATATGTCGCAAACACGACAGGCAGAATTTCCCTGTTGGGCTGTCATAGTAATAGTTCTTAACTCTCACATACGTGAGAAATAACGGGGCAGTATCAGATCGTAAAAGCAATGCGAAATGCAGAAGAAACAAAACAAAACAAAAAAAACAGAACGCACAGAAAATAGACAATAAAACAAAAAACAAGAAACTACAGTCATTAAAAGGAGAGTAAAATATAAACTAAAGTAAAAAAAAAAATAAAATAAAAAAAAAACTGAGAAATCGAGAAACAGGAACAAATAAACAGACAGCAATAACAGCCGAGGAGAGAGAAAGAGAAAGAGAGAGAAAGGGAGGGGGGAGGGCGAGGTAGATATATAGAGAGAAAACATCATCTACATATATCAAGGTTTTGTTTCAGTTCCATAGAAAATTTGAAGATCACTTTACAATCCTTAAGTATAAGGGCCTTTCACAAGCTTCTATTGTACGTAATTTCTAATACATTAGTAGAGAGCGTTTCTAATTAAGAATCAGAATAACAACGTTTCAAAATTAAAATCAATTAAAACGAAGCACAGCAACAACATAAAAGAAGACATTAAGCTAGACGGAATCAAATAACAAACCTTGCAGTCGCAATTAATTCAAACACATAATTCAGTTACTCTTTAGAAAGGCGAGCGCAGCTTCTATTTAAACCAGCAGATGTTTCTTTTCTTTTTTTTTTTAGGTTACAAAATGTGAAAATAGCAATTAGATTATTATAAGTCTCATCAACAGAAAAACCTGGCGTTGCCCCGAATCGAATCCCTAACGAAGCAGAACTCACCCTAACACAGTATTCCTGCTCCGAAAGAAATTTTATGGGAATATCAAATCCGCAAGCGAGTTGCTTGTATGTTCCCATCAGGGCAGATTACGATATTGGGCTTTTGCAGTTCTTGCAGGGAGATGGTGAGGGCCTCCTACACACAGCACATGGTATTTCAAAATAGTGACCCATCTCGTACTGATCAGGTTTAACGTTGCTTAGCTGCAGTGATCTAATGAGAATCGGTGTTTCAATGTAATTATGCCGTATGTTGACGTGACCCGAGATTAAATAAGTATAACAGCTATCTAATCTTTTTTAACGATGCGTTAACGATGTATATTTATCTTTGTTTTTATTACCCTCGCCTGTTTCTGTTTTGCACGTTGATATAGTCAGAAAAAGCTGAAATGCTGGAAAATACTCGAATTAGTGTTTTACAAATGATGGTATACATTCCATTTAAAATGGGATGAACATATTTAAAGTTTAAAAGGAGCTACTCTCTCAATGGGGTACTTGACGCACGTAGGCATTCGGTGTATTCGAGAAAGCCGTAAAGATTCAAGAAAAATGTGTCTTCTCCTTCTCCAGGAAATCTTAAACAAACGATTTAAATTTCATAAAATAAGAAAAAAAAATGAGAAGTTTTAAACACGTTTCGGCTTCCGTAAGTTTAGAAAAACAGTTAGAGATCCGAAACCACTTCCATTGTCGTTCTTAGAAGATTTTATAACTATGACTTAAATTGCATAACAGTAAGATATGTTTCATGTTTTAAAAGAGTTAATTCCTTATAGGCTCACATTAGATGTAGAAATTCAGGAACATTCTATCGTCTTCAACCGTAAATTTTTTATGCGAATACATTTTAGGATTTTATGTTGATGCTCTAAAAGTAACACACAAACATGCACACAAACAAACAAACAAACAAACAAACAAGCAAACAAACACACAGACATTGAATATATATATATATATATATATATATATATATCGCCAGTGAACAAATTGCTAGGACCCTACGAGAGAGGGCGATTGTGGCGCTAGTATATATTTTGCAAACTATATCGAGGAAATTATAATTATTGTTCATACGAGTTATAAAATTCGAATTCGAGGAGAAGAAATTGCTTAGACTTTTCTGCCGAGTAAAATGCCGTTTATCTTAAAAGCGCAGGTATGAGCTGAGTTACGGTTCAAGATTTTGTCCAGGTGATGCCGAATGATTTTGCATAAGTATATAAAGTAGGGCATAGAGTTAAATGTTTAAGAGAGAGACATTTTGAGACTTTGTTAAGCAAGTTTATTTAAGAAGATTTGGGGATATAATTCCGCGTTTATCTACACACCCTTTTCTAAAATCCATAATGATTGTTTCCAGTGTACAACGTCAACGGAATTGTAAGTCAAAGTCGAAAATATTCCAAGTTATTATCCCCCCCCCCCAAAAAAAAAGTCACCACCTCTTCTTCATATGAAAACTCGATTTCTGAATATACAGGGTGACACGATAAAATGTGTGGCTTCCTTCAGTCTTGACAGACTAAGGATACCCACTGTAAGAGTGCCTGCGCGTGAAATTTGTGTGGCAAGAGTTGCGCAGTCACAAACCACGCCTCTCCTGAGTCAACTTTGTTGCATACCAATGGCAAGTTGAGGTACAGGACGACTGGAAACAATGCTGAGATAAGCGGAGAGAACATATAGTGCCCAGAATTCCCATATGACCACCCATCTGGTACTAGCCAGGCTCAACGTTGCTTAACTCTAGTGATCTGTCGAGAACCGATGTGTGAACGTGATTGTGCCGTATATAGATAAAATAATCGCCCTAGAAAAGACGACATGATTCCATTTCTGTTTGATGAAAATAAGTTTTCTTTTTTCCTTGTTGCACACCATCTACTAGTTGGCCAGTAGTATACCCCCCCTCCCCCAAAAAAAACAATAGGAGCCTTCTATCATGTCTGAAAGTGACACAATGTTCACCTCACATCTTCGAAGTCAGCTTGAAAGTCAATACCAAAGTGCACCTGGATGTGCTGAATAGTGTGGTGATACCCTGATGCAATCAGGTCGCTGATGACAGACACGGGGTGTGGCAGCAGGACTTGGTGCCGGCCCACAAGTCCAAAGAGACCCAGGCTTTACTTCAGAAGGAGTGCTACGACTTTGCACCCTTCTCTCACAAAACCTTTCCTCCTCCGACCTGAACCACCTGTAGTACATCGTTTGGTCATACGCTGAGAACATCATCAACACGATCTCGCACGACACCAAAGCTAGCCTGATCGCCGCCATCTGCCGAGTATTCGCCGATCTCACGCTGGCGCTTGTCGAAAAGGCATGCCTCCAGTTCTTGACCTGTATCGAGGCAGTGATTGAGGCTGAAGGCAGATACATTGAATAGATGTGAGCTCTACTACATAATTAAGTTACCTGAATTGATTTTTTAAAATAAAATTAAAAAATAAAGCTGTGGTTTTGTTTTCTTTAGGGCGACAATTTTATCATTCCACCATGCACTACTTTCAATTAGAAACAAAAAAAGCCATGCAATATTCTACTTGTTCATTTCTTTTTCCAGCTCGTGAAAAAACAATCTGACGACCTTAGACAATTATATGAGAGTTACCTCCTTCTCTTTCAAATAATAATAATAATAATAATAATAATAATAATAATAATAATAATAATAATAATAATAACAACAACATGGGCAGTATCACTAGTAAGATACTCTGGACCGTTCATATGGTGGGCAAAAGAAGAACTGAGACAACTCGACCAGAAAACCAGGAAACTCATGACTATGTATAATGCACTACACCCAAAGGACAATATTGACAGACTCTACGTGAAAGGGAAAGACGGCGGGAGAAGACTGATTTGTATAGAAGACTGCGTGAAGGACACAAAAAAGAACTAGAAAAATACATAATGCAAAACACTGAAAGGATAATTATGGCAGCGAGAGACACTGAATAAAAAACAGAAAACAGACAAACGACAAAACGAAAAAAGAGTAATGGGAAAAGAAACAACTCCACAGAAAATTCACAAGAATGACAAAAGGTGAGAATAACGAAAACACATGGACATGGATGCGAAAAGGATATATAAACCGAGAAACTGAATCTCTAATAACTGAAGCACAAGATAACTCGATAAGAACCAACCATATCAAAGAAAGGATCGATAAAACACAAGAAAACAGCAAATGCAGATTATGTGGACAAAGAGACGAAACGATAAACCATATAGTAAGTGAATGCAGAAAACTGGCCCAAAAGGAATACAAAAATAGGCATGACCAAGTGGGGAGGGCGGTGCACTGGGAAGTGTGCAAACGACTGCATTTTGAGCGTACAGACAAATCGTACAAGCATAAACCCGCAACAGCACTCAAAAACGATAACCACAAAATCCTATGGGACATGGACATACAGACGGACAAACCCATCCAAGCAAGAAGACCAGATGTCGTAATAATTTACAAGAAAGAAAAATCCTGTCATATCGTAGACTTTGCTGTCCCAGTTGACCACAAGGTGAGTATGAAAAAAAAAGGAGAAACGAAGCAAATACACAGAGCTAGCCAGAGAGTTAAAAGGGATTTGGATGATGAAGAAAATCAAAATAGTACCGATAATAGCAGGAACACTAGAAACAAATCCGAAAAACTTTGAAAAAAGAATGTCAGAAATTGGAATCGGTGGAATAACTGCAAAGGTACAACGACTAACGATAATGAAAATGACGGAAAACCCTTGAATGCGGAGAATAATACAAGAAGACAATATAACGAATAAGTGTTACAGGGAATGAAGAACACCGAAGCTGCATATCTACCAGTTCTACACCCCCAACATGCATCCCCCCATTGTTTCATCACCGCTCCCCCTACAAAAAATGTGATACCAAAGAGCCGAGAAGGGTCAAGAAGGACTGAAAGACCGGGAAGAGAGTGCTAGCCAGACCTCGGCTGGACAAGCGCAAAGAGAACTGGGACCTTGGGGAGGCTGAGTGCCACTCAAATTCCAGTATAAATCAATGGCCACTGCCAGCAAGGAATCAATGGTAAGAGGCTGTTGCGATGACGCAAATTCATTTGCAAATGCTATCGAAGGAGGTGAAGAGAGCTGGACGTCTGGGGAGACTTGTTGTCACTCAGCTTCCAGAGAACAGCACAGGTTTCCAATCAGATCGTTTGTTGACTTGTGTGAAAGCTCCACGTGAGCCAATAATGATAACAATAACAATAATAACACTAATAATAATAAAAATAATGACATTAACAATAATAACAATAACAAGATTAATAATAATAATAACAATAATAATAACAATAATAATAATAACAATAATAATAATGATAATAATATTAATAATAACAATAACAATAATAACAATAATAATAAAATAATAACAATAACAATAATAACAATAACAAGATTAATGATAATAACAATAATAGTAATAACAACAATAATAATAATAACAATGATAATAATAATAACAACAGTGATAATAATAATGTTAATAATAAAACCAATAATAACAATAATAATAACAATAATAACAACATCAACAATAATAATAATAATAATAATAATAACAATAATAATAATAATAATAACAATAATAATAATAACAATGATAATAACAACAACAATAATAATAATAACAATAATTATAATGATAATAATAATAATAAAAATATATGATCATTCTTGTAATAGTATGAAAAAAGACAATCATAGTAATTTCGACGTGCAGCGGTTCTTTAACAAAGAAAGAAGTCATTGAAACGTTATGTAAAAAAGAGAACATTCGAAAGAAAGATGGCAAAAAGAACATTGTAAGCCAAAAGAAGAAGTAAATTAAAGATTTTCTCTTACAATGAAATTTTATTATTTGCATTGAACTATGTAGCACAATATTACTTTCTGAGTATTCGTACTCTTTATTTTGTCTCATTTGGATCAGTTCTATATTTAAAATACAACAGATTCTATTTTTATAGAAATGTTAATAAACTCATATTTGCCCCGTGTTATTGATTTTCCTGCCCAAAAACCAATGTTTTTGCGCTATCCAAACAAAAAATAGTTTTGTCCAAAATTATTTTGGAGTAAATATATTTCTCATTCCGTTGAATTTCCACGGGTCCTGCTAGTACATATTATTAACTTTAACATACACACATAGTGTTTTAAAGCTTTTTAATTACCGAGACTGTCTCTTTGACGCCAATGTTTAGTTTTTTATGTTTTCACGTTGGCGAACCGCCCGCGTAATACTTGTTCCCGTTACCTGATTAAAAAAACACGAAGTAAAAGAAATCAAAGCGTAGATTCCATGAACAAAGCTTTTTTCTTAGAAGTCCACGCCTATGGAACTCGCTTCCGTTTGCCTGTTTCCCACCTGACTACAACTTGGATGTCTTCAAGTCAAACATAAACAAGTTCTTGATAAACCGCCCCTTAAGTAAGACACATTATCAGATCTCCATTATTAACGATTACTGCAATATTGCCCCATTGATTACTGTAGACGCAATAACCTTATCCCCGAGTGGCCTCCGGGCCTTGATAAGAGGTGATTTCCACGTAAAAAGAAAAAAATACCGTTCAGCTGGTGAAAATCATTTCATCCCCATAGTTCGGAGACCTTTCTAAAAGGCGGACTTCACCAGCATGACGTCATGAGAAAGGTCCAAATTTCAGCGACGCCATATCAGAATTATTCTGCCAAAATTAATCAGATGAGATTGCAAATTTTATTGTTATGATTAATTAACATATGCATTCATTAACTGAAAGTTTCATCTCTTTCTTGAAGATGTTGACAATGTGAGACTCTAAGGAACAACTCCTGTCAAGGATGTGCGTCAGAAGCAGACACTGACTTCCTGGCAAAAGTGCATTGAGAAAACCGGGGGCTATGTAGAATAATTCTAATAATAAGAAGAATTTTTATGTCCAAGAAAATTCTTGAAACTAAAAACGTCGCTCGTTTGAAAGGCACCACTTTCGTTTTCGTAACACTTTAACATTTTGAGTTAAAAAAATAGAAAAAGCGTCCATGTATGTACAGACATCATTCATAATTGGTAAAATCGATCATGTAAAAATAAATAAATAAATTGTAGAGCACAAAAGGTTGTTTCTTCAAATGGTACCACTCCCGTATTTCATAACTCTTCAACAGTTTTAATTAATAAAAAAAAATTGTATATTTTTGGAACAACCCTCGTGTGTGTGTGTATGTGTGTGTGTGTGTGTGTGTGCGCGTGTATGTATATATATATATATGTATGCATATATGTATGTTTACACATATATATATATATATATATATATATATATATATATATATAGATAGATATATATATGTTAAGCTGGCTACGTCAACCACCTTAAGTCGCACAAAACTCCTGTTCAGGTCAACTTTGCACCTATTAGTCCGAACCAAACGATCTGTTTAACATGCAGGAATATTTTCAAATCTATATATATATATATATATATATATATATATATATATATATATATATATATATACACATTTATATATATATATATATATATATATATGTGTGTGTGTGTGTGTATGTGTGTGTGTGTGTGTGTGTGTGTGTGTTATTCTAATTTATAAC
This sequence comes from Euprymna scolopes, assembly GCF_053919585.1. Classification (NCBI taxonomy): domain Eukaryota; kingdom Metazoa; phylum Mollusca; class Cephalopoda; order Sepiida; family Sepiolidae; genus Euprymna; species Euprymna scolopes. Next base: position 99,626,249 of record NC_136493.1, read on the forward strand.
TGGGAATTATTATTTCTGTTGTTTATACAATAAGTTTCCCACTATTGTTGGAGATACCGTTTTCGTGAATGGCAAGTTTCAATTATTTAATTATACAAATCTGAACAGAGCAAACCCCCATCACTTTATTAGTAACTAGCGGGGAAGTGGAGGTGGCCCAGCTTTGCCCGAACGTAAAATACACTTAAATATAATATTTTAATTCGTCCAGATTTCGTATATATTATTATAGAGGTGTGATTTCAAAAGTAAAAATAAGGCATTTAGGTGCCATCAGCTGTAATCGAAACCGAAATATTCAAAGCTGGAAACGTTACCACTGTAGAAACGTGGCACGCATACAAAGCGATTAAAAATTAAAAATTAAAAAAAATAATGTATATGTACAAAATGTTTAACGATTTTTTAATTTTGACCCATTTTTGAACCCCTTAACAATTTTAACAGGCTAAAAACCCGTTAAAGAACGGGCCTTGAAAATCCTTTAAGGCCACTTACACCGTTCTGCGACTTTTAATTTCGGAGGAGATAGAGTTTGAAAATATTGAGACAAAAAAAAACAGATAAACAGACCGATAGACAAACAGACATATAGGCGTTTATATATTAAATATTATTATTTAATTAATTATTTTTGTTTGTTATAATGACTATTAATTTAATTCAGTGTTATTCAAATTATACTATCTATTTATGCTTATACAATTACTATTTGTTTTTACTAGCATTTCAGCCCGGCGTTGCCCGGATGTTTGAAGGTGTATGTTGAGCAAAACAAAAAATTAAAAAAAAGAAAAGCGGTAGTAGGAAGGACGGCTCGAACCCGTACCGTGCAGGGGGAAAAGAACGGGGGAAAACGTGACGTTTTTGCTGATAAGACCACCGCTAAACCGGAACTGACGTAGGTTTAACTTAAGGCCAGACAATCGAAAAAAGGAGATGACTTTCGAAAATATCGGCGAAAAAAGCGACCCATCCCTGTTGAAAAGTGCCCAGTTGAGGGTGAAGAAATAAATGTTTTTAACCAATTTTTCGGTATTAGTCGTCTGAAGGGTCGAGCTTCTAAACAATACTGATCTTGTGAAAATCCGTCGCTTCTATCGAAAGTTTTAGGCAGACATGCAAACATACATACATTTATATATTGGTAGCTCAAATTTTCGACCTAAACCTATTAAAAAGCTTGCCCTATCTCTGAATACCCTTTATGTAAAATTTCAAATGTTTAGACCAGGCATTTTCTGAGTAATTTGGTAGAGACGTCAGAGGTAAATCTTTTTTAAAAAACTTTGACCCCTATTATGACCCCTTAACATTTATTGTTTTGGGCTCAAATCAAGTTATTAAGTGGTATCCATGTCCAAGGAACCTATATTTAAAATTTCAAGTGTTTAGACCCAAAATTGTCGGCAGAGTTTGGTAGAGTTCGCAAAGGCCAAATCGTTGAACTTTGAACCCTTAACAGCCAAATTTCTGGCCGAAAACGGATTGCATAGATTTTCCCAACTCTCAGTACCCTGCATATCAAATTTCGAGTCCGTAGACTTAAAATTGACAGAGTTATTGCGTATGGGGCATGCACACAGGCAGACACACAGACAGACACACTCATTTAGCAGAGGAGGTATTTGTTTAAGTGTGTTCATTTTGCTGTATATTCCTGTTTTTTTTTTTTTGTTGTTTTGTAAGTTGTTTCGTTGTGTAAATAAGTCATCCAATATTTTTGTCTTTTAATTTTCTGTTTTAAGCGGCAATTCTTACCGGTTGGCTTCAAAGTAGAACTTAGTTTATAATTTTCTACTCGATCTTGGTTTCTGTGGCTTTTTTCTCTTATAAAAAAATTTCTGTCATTTCTGTGTGTAGGATTCTTAGAGTCATCATGTTGCAAATATACGCGGCTTTAATATGTTTTTTACTGCCTATATTCATTATTTGCAATACAATATCTATTTTATATTTAGCTTACGTTGCTATAAAATCTATAAAATATAATAGATTAATGACCACATAGTTATATACAAAATATCGATCATATTAAATATGTTGAATACACGTTCGTTTTGTTTGTTTTCAGTAATTTGTAAATTTTCTCAGGCCTGGTAGCTTTTTAGATACCGATTTTCATACACTTAATCAACACCGGATGAGAATAACAGAATTTATAATTACATTTTATAATAGAGATTATGACTCAATCTCTAATTGATATTCATATTAATCTTTCGTGTTTTTAACATTCAATTTTATATATTTTTGACTTTTTTTTAACCTTTCATAAAAAAACGAAAACAATGTGTGTGTTCTGCGTATATCGAGACAGCTAAAAGGCAATTCAAAAGAAAATTTCGCATAAGGAAATAAAAAAGTCGACATTAAGCAACTCTGACAGCTCTTATTTTGTCATTTAGTTCTAACATTTCATTAGCGAAATTTCTGATACAGGGGAAATAATTGCCGTTTTCCGGATTGGAACCTGTCGATCACACAATTATCGTTCGCTGCTATTTTATTTTTAATTCCTTATATCAGATGGCTTTATACATTGTCTGGAGCGATTTTCATGAATAAATTAATTACTTAATTTATTCATGATGTGTTTAACGTTTAAAGCATTGAAATATATAATATAAATATAAACATAACCGAAAACAATTTAAAAAAAACTTAGATAACTCACTATGCCAATCTCTTTCTCTCTTTTTCTCTTTTTCTCCCCGTTTCTTTCTATTTCTCTTTCTCTCTCTCTCATATATATATATATATATATATATATATATATATATATATATATATATTGTGTACAGAAAGTTGTTAGTTGAGACAGATCATTGGTACCGTCGGTTTCAAGCCCGATAATAAGGCCCGTTTAAGGTATCCTAATCAAGCTCTCTTCAGCCAATATTCGTCTATATTATATATTGGCTGAAGAGAGCTTGATAAGGATACCTTAAACGGGCCTTATTATCGGGCTTGAAACCGACGGTACCAATGATCTGTCTCAACTAACAACTTTCTGTACACAAAATATAAGTACGCTCTTAAAATTTGGATTTTCCTTTTAATTGAGCACTCTGCTGGAATTCTTTTTCCAAAAAAAAACTAATTATATATATATATATATATATATATATATATATATATATATATATATATATATATGGAGGATAAAATGAAAAATTTTAAAAGTACATTAAAAATAAAAGATTAAAAATCCAGATGAAAGGATATGGGATGGTTATGTATTTCCAAGGCGAAATAATCATAAGAGTCCATGTTCCCATTAAAAGAAGTATTTTTATTTGGTTGGAATTACTATATAAATAGTTATATTATATTCGCTTTAAGTTTACAGAAGCTTTTGGCTTGTAAACTTAACTTTTACGCCTTGATTTATATATATATATATATATATATATATATATATATATAAATGTTTTTGTGATTAAAAGTATATATATATATATATATATATATATATATATATATAGTAAGTTATAAAAATATATATGGCAAACAGAATATTCTGCGTTTCATTCTCGTGAGAATTCGTCAGTCTTTATTCTGTGTAGCTTAATTGCCATGTATATTTTCATAACTTACTACCTAGTTATACGAATGCATTGAGCACTGAAGTAAATATTGAGAATTTACGCATAAAATTATATCTTTGTATATTAATTTATGTGATTTAATGAAGTATATATATATATATATATATATATATATACAGAGAGAGAGAAAGAGAAAGAGAGGAGAGAGAGAGAGAGGGGGAGAGGGGGGAGAGGGGGGGAATAAAAAAGAAACAAACCATCAACATTTCATCTTTTTTGCGAGACTTGATGAATGAAATTAAGAAAACAAAAACCCAGTACAAATAGTTGACAATATATTTTTGATGTAATGAAATGTATCACTCTGTTCCATTTCAGAAACGGAAAAATTCGTTGGAAATTCAAAAAAATAAAGGGGGGGCATAGTGTTGTGTAAGAAAGTAAGATTTTTCTTTTGTTTTTATAACGTCACGTAGCCGTTATTATATTAACAATAGAAAGGTTGATAAAAGTTTGCAGTTCCCCGAAAACATTTTCGAAGTGATTTTTAGTGCTGCCTGTAATTATTGTTTAAAGCTTGTGTATCTTCTAATGAACCGGGTTCGGTTGCATAAACAATTGATTTCACATACGCATAATAAAAAAAATCTAATTTGAATTAAGTTAAACCGATCAAAGGACACGTTACTTTTTTTTATTTTTTACAAAAGAATCACCACTTATCAAGGCCCTGAGACCACTCGAGGATAAGGGTTAACTTTTCCTCATTCGAAGCTAAAGATAAAACTGATTCTTAAAAACGACTTTTTTTATTATTTAAAAATTGCTGCAAATTTTGTTTTGCAATATATATATATATATATATATACACTTGTGCCCGATATTATTCATACCCCCCCCACCTTGAAAATTGAGTTTATTAGGTGTAACTTTGTAAGAATTTATTGTTTACGTCCATATTGATTCATATTCTTAATAAACCTCTTCTGATCATTTTCGTCATTTTAAAATCTCGAGATACTTGTAATAAAAGAAATATACAGCTATTTATAAAATCTGCAATGTTCAAAAATAATCATACCCCCTTATTTTTTTCAGTATTAATCGAGTTTCTGACTGTTTGTTTCCTGTTTGATTCTTATTTTGAATGCTTTTATACAACCTTTGATTAATTTCATTTCGTTTTTTGCATTTTTCAGAAATTAAAATGATATCAACTGAAAACCAATAAAAGAATAAAAATTATTAGAATGGGGAAGAAAAAAGAGCTTAGTAATGATCTTAGGACTAAAATTGTGAATTCACATAAGGATGGTTTAGGTTACAAGTCAATTTCCAAGAAATTTAAGGTCCCTACAGCAACAGTACAGAGCATCATCAAAAAATTCCAGAGCCAGCACACAACAAACAACTTGATTGGTAGAGGAAGGAAAAGGAAAATGTCTGCTAGAGCCACCAGGAATATTGTAAGAAGTGTTAATGCAAATCCAATCACCACTACTAAGGACATTTTAGAAAATCTGGAGTCTTCTGGCATAAAAATATCAAGGCAAACATTGCAAAGGACTTTACATGAAAATGGTCTGAAAGGAAGAAGACCAAGAAGGACTCCATTGCACACCGGAAAACACCTTGCAGCACGTCTAAAGTTTGCTAGGACCCATGTGAATTCTCCAGAGTCCGTTTTCTCAAGTATTTTGTGGACTGACGAAACAAAAATTGAATTGTTTGGCCATATGGATGCTTCTTACGTTTGGAGGAAGAAAGGAGAAGCTTACAACCCAAAGAACACCATACCCACGGTGAAACATGGTGGTGGTAGCCTAATGTTTTGGGGCTCCTTTTCGGCTAGTGGTCCAGGTAGTTTGGTCAAGATAGACGGAACCATGAAGAAGGAGCAATATTTGGAGATACTCCAGAAAAACATTAGACAGGATGCGGAGAAGCTCCATTTAGGACCAAACTGGGTCCTTCAACAGGATAATGATCCAAAACATACTGCCAAAATAGTCAGGAAATGGTTTGAGGATAATCAAATTAATGTTTTGGAATGGCCTAGCCAGAGTCCCGACCTGAACCCTATCGAAAACCTCTGGCACATATTGAAAACTGAGGTTAAAAAGCGGAAACCTAGAAATTTGAGGGGTTTGGAGAACTACTGCATTGAAGAATGGTCAAAAATCAGTGTTAATGCTTGTAAAAACCTTGTTGATAAATATCCAAAACGGTTACAGGCAGTTATTAAGAATAAAGGGCATGCTATTGACTATTAGTAAGAGAGGTATGAATAATTTTGAACTAGTGCCATTATTGTTTTTCTTTGTATAATGTTTCAAACTTGCATAATTTTTTTTATTTGTTGAGTTTAAATTAAATGCTTATGCTTGATTTATTGTTTGAAATCCCTTTAATATTGTCTACCTTCTGGTCTGAGCAATATTCTTATAGAAATCTCAAAGATCCGAGGGGTATGAATAATATCGGGCACAAGTGTATATATATATATATATATATATATATATATATATTGCTGGCCTTTCTCTCTTTCTCTCCTTCTCTCTATCCCTTACCACCCGCGCACACACCCACCCACACACACACATATATATATATATATATATATATATATTGGCATCACCACGTATCAAGGTCCAGAGACCACTCGATGATAAGAGTTAAGAGCGTGCAGTAGTTAATTGGACAATATAGCAATCGTTAGTAATGGAAATTCGGTAAATTTGTTAACTTAAGTGGAACGGCTCATATATATATATATATATATATATATATATATATATATATATATATATATATATATTAGGCACCGCCAAAAATGGCCGCAAAATGAAGTTGTTGTTGTTTTTTAAAACTAAATTACATTTATTAAAATCCATTATTTCTGAGTAACTTTTTTTTTTCCAGAAAGATAAAACCCTGAATTTTATCATATAGAAAACAGAATAATGTAAAACTTTTTCTACTATTTTTAATTAAATTTTAAATGTTAAATTTTCCCAAAAAGTTAACAATTGACATTTTTTGTCTTGCACAAAAAACGTACTTAAATATTTAAAAAAAAAGGTTTTTGAAATAATTAATTTATTTATTTATTGTCTAACTAAGATTTAGGATGATTTTCTAAGAGAATATGCAAAAATATTATAATATAAGTATCTGAATTTCAAATAATTCCACTTATTCATATAGGTAACCAAATATTTCGCGTCCATGTAGAGTCGAGATCGACTCTGTTTACGTTTGCGGATTATAAGAAGAAAACTATGGAAGGACAAACAGGCCAAAAAAACTTATTTTTCAGTGACGAAAATTTCAATGTATTATAAAGCTGAGGCTGGCCAGTACCAGATGGGTGACCATTTGTATGAGTTTGGTTTTTAATGTGTATGTGTGTGGGGGCCAGACTCCTCAAAATGGGGGGGGGCAATTTAAAGCAGAATAAAAAAAAAATATTTCAGCGCGTTTGGTCCACCGTAGTCGAAAGGCGGCAAACGTTTTCAAACGGGATCGAAAAAAATGATGCTATTTTGAACACAAAGGGCACAACATTTATCGAATTTTTTTTTTGTATCGATTATTCAAAGCATGCCCTGTTTAATAATGGTCATGCATTATTCGGCTCGCTAAAAAAAAATTGTTAATTTATTTATCAAAAATTTTAAAATGACTTTTTTCGTATAAATATTAAAATTTTTTTTTTTTTGTTTTGCTTAACTTAAATTAATTATTTTACTTAACATATTCACCGAATTTCACACTTCAAAACTCAAAAGCGGGATAATTAAACACAATCGAAGTTCTGATATTCAGACGTCAAAATAAGGTATGCAAACAATTTTTTTTTTTTTTTTTTTTTAATCTATAATTCTGTCCCTTACAACAACACAATATGTTTTGGTCAGTTTCAGATGATTATTTTAAGCATATTTGTTCCCACTTCAAAACAAGGGGGGGTTTTGTAAGCAAAAAAAAAATATATATATAAATATCGTTTATGAAAAATAAGTACACTGTTATAAAGTTCATTCTTCTCCTAATAATCGCTGAAAATTTCGTATTGATCGGATAATTACCTGATTTTTGTTAGATTTTTAAAAAGACGGTCCGTCAAAAAGTACTGACCTGCCCCCCCAATTTTGGCGGTGCCTAATATATATATATATATATATATATATATATATATATATATATATATATATATATATATATATATATATATAAGACTGAAGATAATCGAAGGATCGGTTGAAATTAAATGCTTTTGAAGGAAACGTTTTCGTTTTTTTTTTTCGAAGGATTTTTTTGTATTCCTATGTGTTAACAAACAGGAAAAAATACAGAAAAAATATAAGCATTTATATAATTATCGTATTGATTTTTTATCTACACCCCCCCCCAACACACATACACATACACTCTATCTATCTCTCTATCTATCTCTCCCTCTCTCTCTCACTCACTCTCTCTCTCTATCTCTCCCTCTCTCTCACTCACCCACTCTCTCTCACTCACTCTCTCTCTATGTATCTCTCTCTATGTCTCTCTCTATCTCTCCCCTCTCTCTCTCTCTTTATATATATATATATATATATATATATATATATAAATATATATATATATATATATATATATATATATATATATCAAGGAGATTAATGCTCCTGTCTTGCACAATTACAGGACACCCTTGAGTGAGGTGTAACAACTCTCTGCATTCCTCTGAGGTTCTTGAGCGTTACTATACAGGAGTTAGGTGGATTTCCCTAGTCGTAGTGAATGAAGTACAGTTAGAAAATGCGGTAGAGGTCTTTATTAAGTACGGCAAGCTTCTTGTGATGGTGTCAGAAAAAAAAATAACACTTGCCATGAGCCAACACAGAAGTAGTCATGCTCAAGAAACTGTCATGTTACTTAACTTTGGTAATCTTACGATAACCCGTGTGTCAACGTGATTATACTGTATATGAATGTCATATTTAGTCAAAAATTCAATTAAAAAAATAACCAAAGAACATGGATAAAAAAGACGAAACAAAATGAAAGTTAAAAGAAAAAAATCCCGGGTAACACCCGAATACACTCAGCTAGGGTTCATAGGAAATTTCTGACATTATGTGAAAATTTGTATATAATCGTCGACTGGTAATTGCCTATGTTTTCTTTGCTTAACCGACGGATAATTTAACCCCCACCCCACCTCGTTTTCCACCTCCATCAATCCCAGTGAGATTTATCATGAAATAGCTGCCCACCTGTAATGTAGACATAAACGACGTATTTCAATGTCAATATTTGCCACGGATATTCTAAACCAGCAGGAATGAAAGGTTTGCCGAAAAGTTAAACGATCACACGCACACAGATGTTTGTTGGTTCCACGTCTTATCGTCAGCGGCGCGTTTAGCCGCGTCGCACACCTGTTAGGGACGGCTGACCGAGCTGTATGTATCTGCTACTAGAAAAAGACCTCTCGATCAACCGAGAAATACAACGACAATATGAAGTGCTCCCACCTTTCCCTTATTCATCTACACCGGTTGCGTATACGTATACATGGCAGTGTTTCTTTTTTATCTCTATAATAGTCATATTCGAATAGAGGTTTGATGTATGTCTGGCTGCAACTGAAATGACATCAGATTTCTAATATATATATATTATTTTTAGTCATATATATATATGTATATGCATATATATATATATATATATGACTACTTCCTTTAAGCACGTAAATTAATATACGAAAGTATAAATTTATGTATAAACTTTAAGTATTATTTACTTCAATAGTGCTCAATACGTAGGTAAAGCTAGGTAGTAAGTTATAAAATATATATGGCAATTAAGCTACACAGAATATCCCACGTTTCATCCACGCTAGGATTCATCAGGTTTATGAAACGTGGAATATTCTGTGTAGCTTAATTGCCATACATATTTTATAACTTACTATATATATATATATATATATATATATATATATATGTATTAATGATGGGACGATTCCTATATTTTCCCCGATTCCGATACAATTACCGATTCCGTGCTAAATTCTCGATTCCAATACAATTACAGATTTCGATTCCGATTCTTTATAAATCTCTAATTATTTGACTATAAGGTGGTTAATTTCCCCGATTTTCGTAAAAAACATGTTAAATATGCAGATATTTTCCTAGACGTCAAAATACACTTGTGGAGGATGATCTATCGATTTTAGTTTTACTGGTATTTTAAAATCAATAAATATTTATTATTTTATCATTATTACCAGCAATGGAAGATTTTACTTTACACAAAATCAAATAAAAAAAAGACAATTTAAATAATCGTTTTGGCATTGGAAAGTAGTCATCAATTTTTCCGATTCCAATACCGAATCCGATACCGATTCCGATACTCCTAAATCTTCCAATTTTTCCGATTCCCGATTCCCGATTCCGAGTAATCGTCCCAGCACTAATATATATATATATATATATATATATATATATATATATATATATATATATATATATATATAAAACATTGCAACAGTTTCAAAACTGTTTCAAAATCATATATACAGAAGGGTCACTAGAAAAGCAGGAAAGAATAAATTTTATGTTTTTTAAATGTTATTTTCAAAGATTAATATGACGGAAGCAAAGACAAAATCGTCCGTATAAATCGAAGAAGTGAATAAAAAATACGCAATGAAATTTAATCAAAATCAAATTTAAACAATAAGATTTTCAACCTCAAATGTCCTGGTTTCGGTTCGCCTATGCTATTTCATTTTCAGTTTAACTAAATCTCTCTATTTTTATACTTACATGAAAAGGGGATAGCCCTTATCATGTAACAATCACACAAGTTATATACTGTCTGTGCAATCTCATTTTTATAATAATAATAATAATAATAATAATAATAATAATAATAATAATAATAATAATAATAATAAAATTCCGACATAGTATCTCGTATGTCTGTGAGTT
>NC_136493.1:99639297-99679297 GCF_053919585.1 Euprymna scolopes
TTAAAAAAAAAATATAGGCCACTACAAAATAATGGAGATCATTAAAGGAAAACCTGACGATTAAAGAAAAAAGGAAAAGCAGGAAAGATAGATTATATATATATATATATATATATATATATATATATATATATATATAAATATATATATATATATAAATATATATATATATACATATATATCTGTGTGTGTATGTGTGTGTATGTGTTTGTGTGTGTTATCCTCCACAAGTTTATTTACATATGAGCGAAAATATATACACATGTTACATGGGTATTCACGGTAATCGGAACATTAGAAATGTGTCATAAAATATTTATAGAGTTTAAAAGATCGGAATCGGATTCGGTAATTGAATCGGAATCGAAAATTCAGAACAGAATCGGTAATTGTATCGGGATCTGGAAATATTTTGGAGTCGTCTGATCACTAGTTCTAACATCCGATGATTTTCTAAATGGAGAATAAAACATTGACTTAAAACATAATAACAGTTTTATATCAGTTTCGTTATTTTTTATGATCAAATGATATCGTTATAATTATACAGGGGAACCCCAGGTTACGGTGGCCCTAGGATACAGGATGTTTTCAGTTTATGATGTGGAATACGATGTTTTACTGGCCTCTGGTTATTGTATTTGGCCCGCCTTGCGGTGTTATTTATAATATTATTTGATTATATAGATGTGTATTATATACTGTACTGTATTTTGTTACTAATTTTTAATGCCGTATCCAGGGGTTCTACTGTATTCATTTTCAAAAACTCTATTTTAGAAAATAAGAACAATTTAATCAAAAACAAATCATTGTTTTTTGTTTTTGTTTTTAAGAAAATCGAAATGAACGTGTAAATACTCCTGGGCAGCGCCGGGTATATACTGCGAAATATAACATTTGTAAGTTTACAATTCTTAGCAAATAACAATTAAATCAGTGAAAGTTCTCGAAGTTTTAACATCCATTAAGTTTATAGGCATTGGACCAACATTATCTAAAACAATTTCATTTTAAAACAGTTTGGTTCAATTATCAATTTTATGACCAAACGAAAGTATAATTACATGTAGCTTTCAAAATTTAATGTAAAAAAAATAATTTTACAAATAATAACACAAAAAGAAAACGCATAGTTTAAACATTATCAGAACAAAAAATCTATCTATATAAAAGCCAAGTACGTCTAAGGATGCAGTACTGCTGTCATATCTGGGCAGGAGCTACTAAAAACAGCCTATCCTGCCTTGAGTACAAAATAGACTGCCTAGCCTTGTGATAGATGCCCTTTTCTCTTCCCTGCAACCTCTCTCCCACAGAAGGGACGTTGTTTTATCGTTATTTCCATGGCAAGTGCTCACCTGAGCTCCAATCCCTGCCCCCCCTCACCAATCTTTCATGAAAAACACCCGTCTAGCTGAAACCACTGTTATTAATTTTCCCCACTCTTTATCTGTGCCTAAATCAAAACGTAGATTCCATGAACAAAGCTTCTTTCTTAGAAGTGCACGCCCGTGGAACTCTCTTCCGTTTGCCTGTTTCCCACCTGATTACAACTTTGATGTCTTCAAGTCCAGCATAAACAAGTTCCTGATAAACTGCTCCCTTAAGTAAGACATTTTATCAGATCTCCATTATAAACTATTACTACGATATTGTCCCACTGATTACAGTAAAAGCAATAACCCTTATCCTCGAGTGGCCCCCGGACCTTGATAAGTGGTGACTTCCATGTAAAAAAAAATGAAAATAAAAACAACCCCGAGCTCATCAGATGAACACAGAATGAATAAATGAATAAATAAATAAATGCAAAAGTTTTTTTCCCCCACTCGTTCTTACTATATAAAAGCGATAATAAACTGTATATATAGTAATCTACAAACGCAATCAGTTTTAAGTATTCCTCATTTGCATATTTATTCCATCAATAGCTTCTAATAAATTAATCTCGCGTAATAGGCATTTTTATTTTACCGTGTCATATTTTCTTACATAGCACTCAATAATTTCGTCCATAATAAAACACCTGATCTTGCTGTGATGCTGAGAACAGATGCTGCATTTTGATCTCATGTATTTAGTTTATTGGACATCATATTAATACATGATTACGATATTACAATAATGATGTACATTAAAATAATAAAAACCAACATAATTTCCATTAAATTAAGGCATGAAGCCTTGTTAACTTTGTGCGTGTGAGGAGGTCGAGGAGCTTTCTACTTGTCTACGATATTTTGAGATTACCCTTTCAAACAAAAACCAAAACATTGTATAAAAATGTATCAATATATAATAATAAAAACATTTATTTAAAAGTCTGCATAAAAATATAATTTTAATAAAACAACTTTGTAATGAAAGCAACATTGGATTTTTTATAAAGTAAAGTAGTGTTTTTTTTTTGTTTGAACAAATAAATAATTTAAGTGAAACATTTTTTGAATTAAAGCAACTTTGAAGGGTCAACAACAAATTAATAATTTAAGTGTTTTTTGACCGACAAGCGCCACCTAGCGACAGTTTAGTGAAACGCACCAAGAAGAGACTGAGAGTGATGGTTACTGTGTGGGAATATAAATCCTGAAACACGAAAAGTCGCTCGATTAATGGTACCACCCCCGTCTTCATAGATCTTTTACTTCTTCATAAAAAAATAGCAGACGTTACTTTTTGAACGACATTCGTACGACAAAGCGCGCACCCGACGCCCATGCAAAGCCATCGTTGATCGCTGACTATGTAAGAAAAATAAATTATGAAGCACAAAAGGTCGCTCGTTTTTATGAGATCACTCCTGTCTTTGTAGCTCTTCAACTTTTTGAGTTAAAAAAAAATGGAAGGTTTACTTTTGGAACGACCCTCGTGGATTAATATTAAAAATATATAACGATTTGAGTTGTTCGTTTAAGTCAGAATATCCACAATGAATTCGCATTAAAATAATGGTTACTAGGGGGTTACTGGCGAAGATTGAGGACCTGAATGTGCCAAATTAGAATCTTGTCGGTTTCATAGAACCACATTCACTATGCGTGTCCGTAAACCTTCACGTGGTCCCTTTTGTATTTACCCGATTCTCAAAAGTACGACGGAAACCAATGAAAACCGCAGACTCAACGCAGTCACAGGCTAATCTTATGATTACTCATAAAAAGGTTTATTTATTAAAAAGCTTCTGTCTTAGATAAAAAAAAATGATTTTAATTAATTAATAAAATATTTTTTAACATTATTTGGTTTCATAATAGTTTTAAATTTAACTTACGAAATAATGTTTTTAAAGATGTAAACAAGCTTTCTCTATTTAAAATTCGCATCAACCATGCACATACACATTGACTTCAGCAGACATAAAGCAGCTGACAGTAACACTGGACTTTTTCCTGCGGTCTCTTTTGAATAGTATGACCCCTCAATATTAATACGACCAGAAAATGAAGAGAAAAAAGAAGCTAAAAAACAAAACAAAAACAAAACAAAAGGCTTTCTTTAAAAAAAAATATCTTTCACTGAAGGTGTCCAAATGATTTAAATTATTCGATAAAATACTAGCAGGGAATCCCGACGTTGTCCGGGATTGAATGAGGATCAACAAATGTTTTACTCTCCCATACTTTTATTGTCATCGAACTTAGTGCACTTGCGATGTTAACTCTCGTCAAAATCGAGCATTTTTAATCGGATGGTTTCGACTATCGATTTTCGATACTTATCGGAAGCACTCCGATACAAACCCCACGTAAGAACACGTCCAAACACATCAAGTACCTTCGTGTGAATTTTTTAAAAAATCGGCCGAGCCGTGTCTGAGTCCATAGCAAACAAACTCACGCATGTATACACAGTTCCTTTTATGTAATAGAAAGATAGATAGATAGATAGATAGATAGATAGATGGATAACATTATGTTTTTCTAATATTTTCAAATTAATTTTACGAACTACTGTTTTCATAGATGTGTACAAACTATTTAAAAAGCCATGTTTAAAAAGTTTGTTTATTGATTGCTTTTCATTACGTGTTGACTCTTGTTTGTTTATTCTATGCCGACATGGCACGCACATCTTAAGTACGAATGATTAGCGGATTAATGTATTTTCGAAATAAATACTTTCTTAATGATAGATCATATCTAACACTTAGATAGAATTCAGACAGGTGCTGCCACCTACCACTTTGGTTCAGAATATACATTTGCATAATGACAAATGATTGGTAATGCAACACCCACCAAAATTCCTCATTGGATAACGTCTAAGGTAATACTCACGAATACTTTATGTCCCTCGGATTAGGGTAGAAGCTTTTGATCGATTTTAAATTGAAATTCCAAGAGATTTTTCTTACTCATATTAACCTTAAACAAAACATATTACCACTTCGACGTAAGGGGATATAATTTGGGGCCAGATGGACATCCCAAGTAGGGAGTTGAGCCACGAGATATCTGTTCACATTACATTTAAATTTCTACATGCTAGTCATCATCCTCATATTGTATAAATCATGTTTATACAGTTGGCATTGGTTTCCCCGATAGTTTTTCTAATTATAATTCTTTCTATAAAGACATCAGGTATTTCTGGGAGGGATAACATGAAGGTTGTTCATATCCTAAGTGAAAGTGATTTTTATGTAACGAACTGGATTCGAACTTGGAAAACCCAGATCGTCAGTCTGTGTCATAAACCACTCGACCACTATCATCTTCCCGCATGTTAGTATAATCAGGAAGGCAGATAACAGGAAAAAAATTCTAAAGCCTACCGGATTATGGAACGAAACGATTAGAGAAAAAAGGCTTTTTTCTTTTTGGTCATAAATAAACATCTGCAACCAATGAGTACGATTTTGATGTTTGCTGCTTTAGTCGTGGATATTTATGTCGAGGGGCCGCATGTGCTACGAATTCATTGCAACACATTCTATGAAAAATACTTGCAAAACAAGCACAGGAATACAGTATTAGAACAGAGATTAAAGCGCGATTGCGTGTGGAACCTATTAGGTTTTCCATTGAAGATATTCATAATTTTGCATGTTTGTCAATTAGAAAACCTTGATAAAACGTGTGGGTGACGCGTTTGAACACAGTCGATCAGAAAACAACAATGAGTCGACGATTCAGGGCGTCAATTATTGCGTTCGTTTTTTCCTGTCTAATTGCATGTATATTTAGCACAAATACTAGACAGATGAGATGTGAGAGAAATGTGAGATTAAAGCGGCGAATTTCGGGCTTTTCGGCGGTTACAATAACCGTAAAAACGTTTGTTTACCTGTCTTTGCAATCAATATAGAAGAGCACTAAGGATAGGAATCCTATACATGTCAGCAAAAATATTGTTTAAGCATAGCAGCTTACACGCATGAAAGATTATATTGTTGCGGTTACTCGCCGAGCAGGTTATGCTAAACATCGCATAGTTTTGAAACTACAATAGAGTGCAGCTAATCTCTAGTGGAACACACATGTAGGAGGTTTTTATCATTTATTTTCTGCAAATGCAAAATTACAAATATTAGTAAAAATATAAAATTAGGCACAAGGCCAACTAAAAAAATGGAGAGGGAGGTCTGTAGTCATCCTTGTCACTGTACCTCTTTTTCTTGTCTAAGGGGTATCCCTAGCTAATGTTCTCACTCGCAACAATCACTCCAGGTGGGGTCCTACCTAGTCTTCCCAAATCAAATCGATTTTTCGTCTTATTTTGGCCATGTGTGTTACTGGCTAATAATTGTTCAGTTAAAGCATATTTTTTATAAAATAAGATAGACTGTCGCTATTTCATATGGTGATCATTCTTTCCGGCATTCTCTTAAAATACATGAATATATGAATCAGTCTATAAACCAAATACATGTTTTCTAAATTCATATATATCATATCAATTCATACGGTACCAGTTCTAATCAGCTTACTAAAGTTAAGTGATTTTAGGTCTGGCCGGTACCACATCGGTGACAATTTCGAAATACTCGGTGCTGTACGTATTCAATTAAGTGGATATGTAAAATACCCCAGTGAGATAAACAACCATTGCCTTACATTTGTGTTCATTTCATATTTTATGTTTCTTTATGACTCATCCGAGTCAAGCCGAGATTTTTCCTTAATACAACAGCCGAGATCATTGTTGACTGACGTATGGTGTTGGTCCTCTTCAATTCTAGGATGTCCATTATTCGTTGTATATATATTAGTGATGGGACGATTCCAATATTTTTCCGATTCCGATACAATGACCGATTCCGTGCTAAATTTCCGATTCCGATTCTTTATAAATCTCTAATTAATTAACTATAAGATTATTATGTTCCCCGATTTTCATAAAAACACATGTTAAATATGCTTCTATCTTTACATCATCTACGTTCTGACCCCATCTGGCATCAATTGAAATGAATGGCTCTCGTCTTGGGGAGGCCTCAGGTTTTGAAAAGCTTCTGGGCTTGATCTTTACCCCTGATCTTAAATGGAACACGTGCATCAAATCTGTTACCAAGGCCGCTGGAAAAATGGTCGGATCCTTCTATCGATCCAGTAGATATCTCACTGCTGATGCAATTCTCTATCTATATAAGAGCCAGGTACGTCCAAAGATGGAGTACTGTTGCCACATCTGGACAGGAGCTGCTAGAAAAGACTTGCCCTGCCTTGATAGAGTTCAAAATAGACTTCATAGCCTCGTAAGAGATGTCCTTTTCTCTTCCCTGCAACCTGTACCTCACAGATGAGATGTTGCGAGTTTGTCTCTGCTTTATCGTTATTTTCATGGTAAGTACTCGACTGAGCTTCAATCTATGGTCCCCCTTCGCCAAACTTTCACAAGAAACACTCGTCTACCTGTAAACACTATCAATAATTTGCCCTACTCTTTATCTGTGCCTAAACCTAAACGTAGATTCCATGAACAAAGCTTCTTTCTTTAAATTGCAAGCATGTGGAATTGTCTTCCGTTTTCTTGCTTTCCAGCTGACTACAATATCGTTGTCTTCAAGTCCAACGTAAACAAGTTCTTGATGAGCAGTTCCACTTAAGTTAACAAATTTACCGAATTTCCATTAGTAACGATTACTATACTTTCCAATTGACTACTGTACACTCTTAACCATTATCCTCGAGTGGTCACTGGGCCTTGATAAGTGGTTTTGTCTATTTAAAAAAAAGAAGATATTTTCCTTAACGCAAAAATACACTTGTGGAGGATAATCTATTGGTTTTAGTTTCACTGGTAATTTAAAATCAATAAATATTTATTATTTAACATTATTACCAGCAATGGAAGATTTTATCTTAAACACTACAAAATAAAAAAAAGACAATTAAAAGAATCATTTTGACATCAGAAAGAGGCATCAATTTTTCCGATTCTGATACCTCCAAATCTTTCGATTTTTTCGATTCCCGATTATATATATATATATATATATATATATATATATATATATATATATATATATATATATATATATATATATATAATAAAAATTATAATTAAATTTACCAAAATGATCCAAGATGGTAAAATTAAAGTATATTATAAATATTAAAGAATTAATATTTATAAAATTATCTCAGCCAGATGTAAAACCTCGATAAAACCAAATAGGAAATATAGCTCTAATATGAGCAAACAGTTAATGAAATATATTAAAAAACACTTTGAAATGAGTTAAAAACATATTTAATCTGAAAAGGAAACACTTGATAAGTGGATAGTCCTCAATCCGCGGAGTTTCGAAGAAATACTTTCCTTCTCATCAGAGGGTAGGAATTAGCAAAATGCGGGATCGGATTTTGCATGCAGAAGTATTTGATGAAACAAGTAAGTCAAAGATCTTCCTTAAAAAAATGTGAAGCAGAGGGAATATGGTGAAGAAAAAGGTGAATACACATGAATGGATAGTCTGGTGGAAGATAAAAAATCCAGTGACGGTAAAATCCAAATATATAACTTCAAGAAAGTTAAAAGAATTTCCATTTGTACAAGTAAAATCCAAGGAAATCCCGTACTTGGAAGAAGATGGTCCATAATAATCCAAAGGCAGAAATCCATGGAATAATTCTCAAAAATGTGTACAAAGAAAAAGAAAGATTCCAATAATATTAATAAAAGAAAAATAAGATATGCTTTTCACTCTACTTCCAAGACATAAATATAAATAAGAAATATACGGGAAGAGAAAGAGGAGAGAGAGAAAAATGATGATCAAGTTAAATATAAAATATAAAATAAAGAGAAACAGAAGTCAAAATGACCCAGATAGGAAATGTTAAAGGCGCGAAAAATATATAGGGCAAAATAATATAGGTCAACTGAAATGTACAGGTCATCACTTAAAAAATGTCAGCAAGAGTTGTTAGACGACACTAAATGGAAAATAAATAAATTAATTAATAAATAAATAGAAAATAAATAATAAATAAAGAATAAATAAATAAATAAAAAATAATAAAAAATAAAATATAAAATAAAAAATATAAAATAAAAAATAAAATAAAAATTATTTAAGGGGAGAGGATGGCCGGTATCTACAAATTCAGGAAAAGCAAGAAAAAAAAAGGTAAGTAAATGCATATAGTAAAATATAAGTAAATATACATACAAGATATGAAAGTGTGGGTAGATTGATATATTAGATAGATAGGAAAGTTTAAAGAATAAAGCAGAAATAATGCAGAAAAAAATATATTCCCGAAACATAATTTGCTGTATAACTGTTGGCTGGGCTAGCTTTAGCCTTTATCATATATTTAATTTTCTATTTGGTGTTTAATTCCTGTGATGTTTCATTAAAAATAAAAAAAAAATAAAAAACTTGTATTTTCTCAGAAAAAATTTTTTTTTTATAAATCATACTAACTTATGCTCAGATCTCTCTCCCTCTCACACACACATACACACACTCACACACACTCACACGCATGCACACACACACACACACACATACACACACACACACACACACACACACACACACACACACACACACATATATATATATGTTTTACCAACCGAAAATGAAAGTAAGCATAGTTTGCATTATTTCGATTATTCGGATTACTGTTCTCATCTTGAGCGTTATCCTCATCCTCACATCAATTGATTTGCTGCTCTAGTCGGGGACCCTCCGCTGTGCACCGGGAGGAATCTTCCTGAATTAGCTTGAATTAAATTTTAAATTGCAAAGTCAAATATTATGGTTCAATTGTGCTCTGAACAGAACCATTCTTTGTGAACGCGCGCCTGTCATATCAAACAATCTATTGTTGATTTTATGCACCAACCGTTTTACTTATGCGATGATAAAACTCCTCAAACGATGTGATGAAAACGTTTTTTTTTTAATCCTTCTGTTTTTAATTAGAATTTTTTCGATTATCGATTTTTTATACTAGTCAATAGCATTCTTATAAAAAAAAAACACCTACCTAAGAACAATCTCAGGAAAATAAAGTACGTTTGTGTAAAATTTTAAAATATCAGCCCAGCCGTTTCGGAGTTCATAGGGAACAAACTCATACACAGAACCTAGGACTTCGTGACATAACGGTTAACACACTCTACCAAATTTCATACGGTCTCAAGTTCGAATCCAAGTACAGTCGAGCTACGCTGACGAGCGGCATAACCATGAAACACGTTTTGTACATTAGAGTTACTCACACACACACATATATATATATATTTATTACGTTTTGTAGATTAGTGTTATATATATATATATATATATATATATATATATATATATAACGTTTTGTACATATATATATATATATATATATATATATATATATATATATATATATATATATATATATATTAAAAAGCAGTAATCTACAGACACGCGTGTATCAGAGCCCTACCCCTCTTCAGCGTAGCTTGGGTGTTGTTGGTATTCGAGCCCCGGACCTTTTGTATTTCAGTCCAGCGCCCTAACCCATTACACTATGATACCATAGACAATTTAATGTTTAGTTTTGATCGTTTATCTCTTTACGTAGTTTTTTGTTGATTTTTTTCAGTGATATTAAGATTAACGTCTCCGGCGCTGGACTGAAATACATAATGTTCGGGGTTCAAATACCGACAACAGTCAAGCAACGCTGAAGACGAGTAGGGCCCCGAAACACGCGTGTCCGTAGATTATTATTTTTAAAAATAATAGATAAATAAAAAAAAAACACGTCCAAACAGAAAATGGGTGACTTTCTAAGAAAAACACCGGATCTCCGAGGCGGAGACGTTAACCTTAATATCGTTGAAAAAAAAAATCAACAACAAACTACGTATATATATATATATATATATATATATATATATATATATATATATCGAAGTTTTGTTAACCATTACGCCACAAGGTAGACGCTAATAACCTTTATTATCTTTAAAAAAAAATCGACATAATTTTAAAAGGGATAAATATTCTTTGCTATTAAAACATGTTAACATAAATAATTTTATCTTAAAATATTTATTTCGCTATGATAATATTATATTTTTACAGATATTATAACGATCACAATAACCGTCAACCAGCACACCGACGGCGTTGCCCTAGCAATATCTAACATAAGATTTGAACAGTCAAGCTAAGCGTGTTCGTAGAATACTGTTTTACAACGTGCCCACAAAGTCACTGAAGGGTTTTGTAACTTAAATAGATTATTCATTTTTTATGATATCTTTCTGTAATTTTAACACAATTAAACTAAGACATTGGGAATTTTCAAAGAACAAAGTGAAATTCAAACTTTACTCATAAAAAATGTCTTTGCATATATGTGCTCTTTCCAAAACATTATCCATGGCGGATTGCAGAATCTCTGGATTGCGATTGTATTTACGCTACACTTGCTGGTGGTATTTTCCCTATGATTTGGGATTATATCTTTTTTTTTCTATAACTTCAAAGAGAAATTCCATTGTATTAAGTTTTTTATTTTTTTAATTTATTTTTTTTACATGGTGGTCACCACATACCAAGGCCCGGAAGCCACTCAGGGATAAGGGTTATTGCAAGTACAGTACGTTCGTGTGGAGATTTTATGAAGTGTTTACTTAAGGGGTCAGTTCATTAGGAATTTGTTAACGTTGGACTTGAAGACATCCAAGTTGTAGTCCGGTGGGAAGCAGGCAGACGGAACAAAAACACACTCGGGAGAACATGCTAGATGTATATATATATATATATATATATATATATATATATATATATATATATATATATATATTTATATATAGGGGTGTAATATATATACTAGCAGGGTCGGCTTTGCCAGGTTGTAAAATACACTTTAATATTATATTATAATTTACCCAGTTGCTGTATATATCATTATAGTGTCGTGATTTCAAAAGTAAAAAACAAACAAACTGTATTTAAGTGCCATCAGCTAGAATCGAACCTGAAAGCAAAGCTTTAGCATTCAAAGCTGGTGCCGTTACCACTGTATCAACGAGAAACGTGTATGAACTGCTCAAAAATAAACTCAGATGAATTTTCAAAATGTATAACGATTTTTTCAATTTTGACCCCTTTTTTGACCCCTTGAAAACTATTTTAACTGGCTAAAGACCCATAAAAGAACGGCCCATAAAAAAATCCAATCGTTTTAGGCTCCTAATGCTGCTCTGTGACTTTTAGTTTCGGAAGAGATAGAGTTTGAAAATATGGAGACAGACTGACATAGTAAGTTTTATAAATTAGATGATATTTCCGTCGAGCTCAACGTATGAGATCTGCACAACAACCAAGTTGTTCGGAAATCCACACATGATTTGTTTATAGTGGTGAAGGCTCTGTGTAGAACCATCCACACTTTATGGTACAAATGCTAATGTAATCGGTGTAATGACTGCCACATAACAGAGCAGACAGTAGACCTCATGTTTTAGATCAGAGTTTTCCTTCTCCTACATGAATGTCTTAACGTAGACTGAAGGTGCATCTCTTCCAGATGCTAACCTGGAAATTTCTACGTACGTATACATGGAAAATGGAGAGATAGATAGACCGTTAGAGATAGATGGATAGATATGTAGATAGGCAGAGGAGAGAGAGAGGGAGAGAGAGAGAGAGAGAGAGAGAGAGAGAGAGAGAGAGGGAGAAAGGGGACAGATAAATTGAAAAGGAGATAAAGAAAGCTGTGATAGTTACGGAAGAATCGTATGCATTGGTGTGAAAAAAAAATAGAGAAAGCACAACTCGTAAAATAATTCAAACCAAAAGGAGATTAAGTCAGGAAAATGCGGAGAGTAAGGAGTCAACTGTGTTGGTTTTCTCTCCCTCCCTTCGAGTGATGCATGTAGACGCGCAAACAAGCGAGCCCTGAAAGCAAGCGATATTACCCAGCCGACGAAAAAAAAAAAAAAAGAAAGAAGGAAGTGCTCGCTGTTAACCCGGGGTAGATGGAGGGGAGGTCGATTGTGATCACGTGAAATATGCGTTGTTGCATCATAATTCGTCACCATGGTCGTCTTCCCGGCATCTACCGACGGCATTGTTGCATTGCTACTGTTTTGAATGGCTGCGTTATTTCCGAACGTGTAAAAGTGGGAAGGGACACTCGCAACCGCTTCTTTTAGATGAAAACCTTTTCTGACTGTCAATGGAGTCTTGTCGCCGATTTTAAAAGAGCACAGTCGAGTCTTGTTTATAACCCTGATATGTTTAATAGATGCAAAAGTCAGGGTCGTTATTTTTATTCTGTATAAAAATGCTAATTGCGTCTTTCGCCTCCTTTTTTACTTTCTTGTGTCCATCCGATTCTATCTGGATATTTCGTGCCCTAATCGAATACAAAACCGTCTTCGAAATCTAGTGGACGGCGACCTTTTCGCATCTTTACTTCCTCTTTTTCTTAGAAGACGCTTTGCGGGTCTATCGTTACTTTAATGTTTGTTTCTCGACTGAGCTTCAATCAATGCAGCAAAACTCGTTAAGCTACAACTGTCAACAATTTATCCCCTTCTATGTGTGTCGAAAACTACACGAAAATTCCATGATCAGAGTTTCTTTCCTAGAAATACCCGTCTGTGGAACACAATACCGTGGGTTTGTTTACCAGATGAGTATAACAATGATCGTTTTCAAGTCTATTATAAATAATTTCTTGTTAGGCCGTCCTCTTGTATAATCAAACCCAACCTAAATTACACCGTTACTGATCAGCACGGTGTTATCGACCTAAAACTCATTAATCGTTATCCTAGAGTTGCCACCGGGCGTTGATAAGCGGTGATCCTCAAGTAATATAAAAGAATCCATCATGGTGCATTCGCTGTCCACAAAATCATATTCGAGACATCAGCAAGCATAGCCTATACCTTGATTTAAGAAGCGATAAATCGGTTACTAAACTCTCTATTTTGAAGATTAATTAAGTTATTTTTCTGCACAAACAAGGTGTTGCTTTTGTTTAATTCAACACCTTAAGAATTTACTTTACTAATTATCTTTGAAATAGTCATAGAAAAATAATATTTGTCTTTCAGAGGATTTTTACAATGAATCATGTTTAGCTGAACTTGTCAGTTTCCGCCGACGACAGAAAAGATTTTTCATTGTAACCTTTTTTTCAAATGTAAACATTATTTTTTTTTCTTTTAGAGATTAACTGTAGGCTTTAATCGTTCAAAAACAATGGAGAAGTAATCGAGAACATATAAAAACTTATGATAAGCCACCATTCAACTCCCGCCATTAAATACATGTAACTAACAACAATCCTTGCGCCTCACGTGCGAAAAAAAAAAACAAATAACAGTAAAAATATTATATCCATGTGTTCACAAATTTTAGCCGTTGTGCTAGCATATAAATAAAAAGGGAAAAATTAGTTTATGAAATAGTGGATAAGAAAGATAACACACTAGTATAATTAGGAACAGCAAGACATTATTACAGTTGTAACAGAGATTTCGTTAGATTAATTCATTGCTTATTTACAATTAAGTAAGTTTCATATCTCTTATCTATTTGCCTGTCTGGTTACAGAGATACTTAAGCTTTCATTTAATGCATAATTATTCCTATATAATTTTATAGACTATCACAGAGTAGTGTTTTTTAAATAATATGTTAATAGTATTATAATATTTATTTATGTTTATATATATATGTGTGTGCATATATATATATATATATATATATATATATATATATATATATATATATATATACATACATACTACATTTGTTAAGTTTATCTATTAGTGAAATAGAAACTATTGTGTCTATATTTTGTTATTCAAGAAAGGAAATTTTCAACGGGACAACCATGATTGAACAGCTGTCCTGTTTTAAAATATCCGAAACAGCTACATGGTAAAAATAGTATGTATATATATATATATATATATATATATATATATATATATATATATATATATATATATATATATTAAAATATATATAAAAATATATTTAAGTTAGAAATTTATTGTTTAAAACAAGGCATATATGGAGAAGAATCATATTTATTTTCTATATATATTGTTCTATTTTTATATATTGAGCTTTACTTTTTGGCTAGGATCGTCTTGAAAGTATTAGCTCAATGCAATATCTGACAGAAAAGTCGCTTGATTTCTAATCTGTGACTTATCCCATATATATATATATATATATATATATATATATATATATATATATATATATATATATATATATAATGGTATATATATATATATATATATATATATATAGATAGATAGATAGATAGATAATTTTTAAATTTTATGTATCAATTTCCAGTATTTATTTCGACAGCGCTCTGTACGTAAGTAGAGTTTGGTAGTAAGTTCTAAATATATACATGGCAATTAAGCTACATAGATTTTTTCATGTTTTCTAGTCTTTAGACAATAGTTTGACGAGAAGGTCACACGGAAAATTCTGTGCAGCTTAATTGCCATAGGTCTATTCAAAACTTACTATATATATATATTAGGCACCGCCAAAACTGGGGGGGGGCAGGTCAGTACTTTTTGACGGACCGTCTTTTTAAAAATCTACCAAACATCAGGTAATTATCCGATCAATACGAAATTTTCAGCGATTATTAGGAGAAGAATGAACTTTATAACAGTGTACTTATTTTTCATAAACGATATTTATATATATATATTTTTTTGCTTACAAAACCCCCCCTTGTTTTGAAGTGGGAACAAATATGCTTAAAATAATCATCTGAAACTGAACAAAACATATTGTGTTGTTGTAAGGGACAGAATCATAGATTTAAAAAAAAAACAAAAAAAAACTTGTTTGCATACCTTATTTTGACGTCTGAATATCAGAACTTCGATTGTGTTTAATTATCCCGCTTTTGAGTTTTGAAGTGTGAAATTCGGTGAATATGTTAAGTAAAATAATTAATTTAAGTTAAGCAAAACAAAAAAAAAATTTTTTTAATATTTATACGAAAAAAGCCATTTTAAAATTTTTGATAAATAAATTAACAATTTTTTTTTAGCGAGCCGAATAATGCATGACCATTATTAAACAGGGCATGCTTTGAATAATCGATACAAAAAAAATTCGATAAATATTGTGCCCTTTGTGTTAAAAATAGCATCATTTTTTTCGATCCCGTTTGAAAACGTTTGCCGCCTTTCGACGACGGTGGACCAAACGCGCTGAAATATTTTTTCTTTATTCTGCTTTAAATTGCCCCCCCCATTTTGGGGAGCCTGGCCCCCACACACATACATATTAAAAACCAAACTCATACAAATGGTCACCCATCTGGTACTGGCCAGCCTCAGCTTAATAATACATTGAAATTTTCGTCACTGAAAAATAAGTTTTTTTGGCGTGTTTGGTCTTCCATAGTTTTCTTCTTATCAAACGCAAAACGTAAACAGAGTCGATATAAACTGTAGATCGACGCGAGATATCTGGTTACCTATATGAATAAGTGGAATTATTTGAAATTCAGGTACTTATATTATAATATTTTTGCATATTCTCATAGAAAATCATCCTAAATCTTAGTTAGACAATAAATAAATAAATTAATTATTTCAAAAACCTTTTTTTTTTAATATTTAAGTACGTTTTTGTGCAAGACAAAAAATGTCAATTGTTAACTTTTTGGGAAAATTTAACATTTAAAATTGAAGTAAAAATAGTAGAAAAAGTTTTACATTATTCTGTTTTCTATATGATAAAATTCAGGGTTTTATCTTTCTGGAAAAAAAAAAGTTACTCAGAAATAATGGATTTTAATAAATGTAATTTAGTTTTAAGAAACAACAACAACTTGATTTTGCGGCCATTTTTGGCGGTGCCTAATATATATATATATATATATATATATATATATATATATATATATATATATATATATATATATATATATATATATATATTTGAATGAGGACCGAGATCAACAAATATTTCCAGTACTCATACATTTATTATCAACGAAGTCGGTGAAATAATCCATTTTTTTTATCAAATCGTTTTATTGCCTAGTTAGGAACACCCCCGCCCGTAATATATAGGAAGAAAGTTGTGCATGTTTCCCTGCGGTGACTTAGTCCACAATATATTGTAGTTCACATTGCACTGTAGAGAATCTACTGTTGATTTTATAAAATTAGTTATAAGTAAGTTAAAGTTTAAAATGCAAAAGTCAAATATGATTGTTCGATTGTGCTCTAAACATAAACGTTTATTTCGGATGCACCCTAACTTATCAAAGAATCAAACTGTTGATTTTATGAAATTATTTTTACATAATCACCCAAATTAAATAATTTTTACATAATCACTTGAATTAAATTATTTTTACATAATCACTTTAATTAAATTATTTTTAAATAATCACTTGAATTAAATTATTTCTACATAATCACTTGAATAAAATTATTTTTACATAATCACTTGAATTAAATTATTTTTAAATAATCACTTGAATTAAATTATTTTTACATAATCACTTGAATTAAAATTAAGCTTACAAAAGTCAAGTACCATTATTCAATTGCACTCTAAAAAGAAATCTTCATTTAGAACACACCCTTGTCTTATAAAAGAACCTAGATGCCTCTGATCCGTCTTTAAAGACAAAGTATACCTCCCTGTAGAGGCAGCTGCGCATCTAATTGTGCGGCATGGGTTGCGCAATCTCCAACTACACTTCTCCTGAATCGGCATTGGTTGAGTCGAGTGGCAAGGAAAAGTCCAGGACGACTGGAAACAATGCCAAGATAAGCAGAGAGGAGATACATCACTTGGAATTCCCAAATGGTCATCATCTGGTACTGGCCAGGCTTATATTTGCGTAACTTCGGTTATGTGAGGGGAACCGGTGTGTCAAACTTGATTATGCCGTATTAAAAGAATCTACTATTGATTTTATACACCGGGTTTTCTGCATGTGCGGTGATAAAACGTTTCAAGTTAACTTGTAATGTTCGGACGATTGGACTTCCTTCTTTAAACAGAGTTTTTTGATTATCGATATTTATCAGAAGCAAGTACCTTCGTCTGAAAATTAAAAAAAAAAATCATCCTCGGTCGTTTCCGAGTTCATGCGGAACTCTCTCTCTCTCTCCCTCTCTTCCTCTCTCTCTTTTTCTCTCTCTCTCACACACATACACACACAGTTCCGTTTATATAACAGCAATAGTAGAGTTATATGTATGTAGATGTACACGTCGGTTTGTAGATAATTAGTAATCTTTCGTTCTACCGTTTTTTCCACTCACATTCATCTTATGTTATAATCAGTTTTATATTGTCTTGTATCATGTCACCTTTATTCAGTTATTCATGCCTCCTTTTTGTTTTTGTTTAATGAAAGCTCAGTCTATGTAATTATATCACGTGGTCTTATGTACCCTAGACAAACGTAACAAATCAGTCCAATAAGTAAATGTAAATATCTCGGCCTTTTCCCAGGATCTATGGTTTTCGACATGATTTATATTGACGACTAAC
The DNA here is from genome assembly GCF_053919585.1 of Euprymna scolopes. NCBI lineage: Eukaryota > Metazoa > Mollusca > Cephalopoda > Sepiida > Sepiolidae > Euprymna > Euprymna scolopes. The sequence goes on from NC_136493.1 coordinate 99,657,269, forward strand.
CAACTTGTTTACAAACGTGAGCGACTCGACAGTCATGGCCTAGGCTTTTTTCGTTTTCTTTTACAAGAAGTTAATCTAACGACCATGGTGTCTAACTCTGTCCCGTGGGGAGGCATAGTAAATAGGTACATAATTTACGGAATAATATATACCAGCGAACGTACCCGACATGGTCTGGGAATGAAAGTAGTCTTTAAAACACGCTGTAGGGGCCAGACCTCCATCAACTAAGATATAACATACGGAAGATCGTGATGTCCATCAGTCACAAATGTAGTTAAAAGTGGGTCGGTTCGAACACTCACAGAAGTCAAATGGCGCAGTCTCAGCCGCCTCTTCGATAACAGGTTGGATATGACGCTGCGGGTAGGATGCTGGATACGGTAGGTCGGCGATCCTCTCTCTTGCTGACTGTTCGCTGAAAAAGATCACTTCAATGTGGTTTCACACTTCTATAATTAATTCACAAGTTTAAAACCGATTAATAATCGACTATGACGCAAGTTTGGGGGTTCGTTGTAAAGCTTAATTATTAACAATTCTGCGTACCAAGAAAAATAAAAACTGATAATTATGTACAGTCATCAACAGAAAAAATAATAAAATAAAAATATATTATATATTTTATTCTGACAATCTCCCGATAGTCATTCAAACGGGACTGTTTTTTTTTTTTTTTTTTTGTTTTTTTTTCAATCACCGATTCTTACCTGCTTATCACTGAACGGGTTTACTCGGGGAGTGGTAGACAGTAATCCGGGCTCTTAACAACGACACCTGGCAAAAAACAAAACAAAAACAAAACCAAAAAAAAAAAAAAAAAAACTCGACAGCAGTCTGGCTAGTTTGAAGGCTGCTTCGCCCTAATTGGATAATTAGCCCCAATCACCTATGCATATTAATTATGTCGTTTTCGGTCAGCAACAAACATTTCCATCAACTATTCCTCACAGACCGGCCGACCTCGACCTTGAACTCAAAACAACCATATTCATAAACAATATTATTAATGTTCTCGGAATTGTTTTTCTTTCCTTTCATATATTTCATATTTGCGTTCTCTCATTTATTTTTATTTATTTATTTTTTTTAAACTAGCAGGGTTACCTAGCAATACCCCGGGATCATCACATAAATAAAAAGCTCTAATACGATTCTCCTTAGCCCACTTTTAGGGCAATTTTCGACCTTCATAGCTGGTTGGGTGACACTTTATATAGAGACGAAATAGAAACACCGTTGCTTAGAAATTTATTTCGAGGGACGAGTAACGTAAGTGAACGGTATGTACATCAATATAAAAACAACAGGAGGTGCGTTTCTTATATGCCCATAATCGAGTTGCTTACAATTTATTATTTTATCTACTGATTAACCCTAACTAACTTACTATAACACTAACCCAAGTATTAGAGTTATGGTTATGATTCATATTTAATTATCTTTAATTGTACATCGAACGAATACCATAATATTTAGTTTGCTGCACCTTATCATGACAGACGTCCATAAAAATGTGAACCAGATTGGTCCAGTAGATCCAAGACAAGTTATAATAAATCTGGTAGTATGCTGACTAGCATAACTGTGCATCGAATGGATACCAGGATACATAGCTCGTATATCTTCTATAATATAAATCTCACCTGTCTGTTTAAATGTATGTATGTATGTATGTATGTATGCATACCTAAAACTTTCGGCAGAGGCGATGGATTTTCACAAGATTGGTATCGTTTTGAAGCACGACCCTTCGGACGACAAATATCGAAAAATTGGCTAAAACATTAATTCCTTCACCCCCAACTGGGCATTTTTCTACACAAAGGGGTTGCTTTGTTACGCCGATATTATCGAAAGTTATCCTCTCTTTTCGATTGACTTACCTTAATTTAAACCTTCGCCACTTCCGATTTGGCGGTGGACGCAACGGCAAATACATCACCTTTTTATTTTTCATGTTTTTTCCTCCTTGCCCGTGTGCTCTTGCGCACACTGATACCTGCTATCGTGAAAACCATCTCCCAGAAACCCAGTGTGGCTTCAGAGAAAACAGGAGCACAACAGACATGGTTTTCGTCCTTAGGCAACTCCAAGAAAAATGTCGAGAGAAGAACAGGGGACTTTACATTACGTTTGTGGACTTGACCAAGGCATTCGATACAGTGAGCAAAGAAGGGCTTTGGCTGATTATGGAGCACCTCGGTTACCCCCCAAAACTCCTCCACATGATTATTCAGCTGCATGAGAATCAGAGCGGCCAAATCAGAGTGAACAACAACCTATCAGAACCCTTCCTCATCAACAACGGAGTGAAACAGGGATGCGTCTTAGCACCGACTGTTCAGCATCTTCTTTAGCATGATGCTTAAACATGCAACCGAAGACCTTGACGACAACGACAATGCGATCTATATCCGATATTGCCTTGACGGCAGCTTGTTCAACCTCAGAAGGCTGCAAGCCCACACAAAGACTTTCGAGCATATGATTCGAGACCTTCTCTTTGCCGATGATGCAGCCCTTGTTGCCCATACCGAAAGAGCCCTGCAGCATCTCACATCCTGCTTCGCAAAGGCTGCCCAGCTCTTTGGACTCGAGGTCAGCATGAAAAAGACAGAGGTCCTTCACCAGCCCGCTCCTCGGGAAGAGTATAACCCTCCCCACATCACCATAGGTGAAACCGAGCTAAAGACAGTACACCAGTTCACCTACCTGGGATGCACTATCACCTCAGATGCAAAGCTCGACAAGGAAATCTATAACCGACTAGCCAAGGCGAATAGTGCTTTTGGCAGACTATACAACAGAGTCTGGCGAAATAAACACCTGAGGAAAGACACAAAAATCTGTGTTTACAGAGCCGTAGTACTGCCAACCCTTCTTTACGGCTCTGAGACATGGGTAACCTACTGCCATTACATACGACTCCGCGAGCGTTTCCATCAGCGCTGTCTCAGCACCATCCTCAATGTACTCTGGTATGACTACGTCACCAATGTTGAGGTCATCCAGCGGGCGAGGAACACCAGCATCGAGGCTATGCTGCTAAAGTCACAACTGCGCTAGGCGGGGCACGTCTCCAGAATGGAGAATCACCGACTGCCCAAGATAACTCTTTACGCCGAACTATCCACCGGCTCCCGTGATAGAGGAGCTCCAAAGAAACGTTACAAGGACTCTCTGAAGAAGTCACTTGAAACCTGCCACATTGACCAACGCCAGTGGTCTACTCTTGCTGCAGACCGTGTCACCTGGCGACGCACAGTCCACCAGGCTGTCACCTCCTTTGAATTCTCTCGCATAGAGATCCTGCACGAATACACTAAATAGTTTAATAAATCGAAAATAAAGAGGAAGATTCAGGAAGTCTCAGCAACCGCACCTGATGGAACTTTTGAATGCAGCCGCTGTGGCCGAGCCTGCTTGTCTCGCATTGGGCTCATCAGTCACAAATGTGCCTGCAGTTGACGTGGACAACCACCTTCAAAGAATCTTCGTTCGCGAAGTAAAGCCATTGATTGATCAAATGACTTGACGCCTCGTCTGGGGGGGGGGGTCCATCGCTAAACACACATGCGATAATACATGCATGTGTGTTGCATGGGGTGCGCAAATGATTGTTCTAAAATAAAGTTATGTATGTATATAGAGGGTGTCCCAATAAAATATATACACTCTTTAAATCATCTCAACTTGCTACATGAATACGCTATACCACGTTCCCAAGAGATGTTTAGGAATAAAGAATGGCACTTCCAGCAGGATGGAGCATTCCCCGCTATTATCGTGACGTAAGAGTATATCTTGATAGTCACCTGCGAAACAGTTAGTTAAGACGAAGAGGAAGTATCGAGCACTGACCACGCTCACAGGGTTTGACCCCCACCCCCCTCATGGATTTTTCTATTTTGAGGAAGGGGGCTGGTGGTGGCATGTTAATCACAGGGTTCACACCACAAAACGAGCTACAATGAATGAGTTGAAAGCAATCATTGAAAGAAGATGTGTCAACATACCAATTGAACTGATTAGGAACGTTTTCTATTCAATCGGTGAGCGTTGTCATCTGTTTATGGACTACAACGGCCAATAATTTGAACATTGTCGATAATTAGCTGGTTTCTATATTTGTTCACAGTATTTTCATGTATGAAACTTTTCTTTCTTATAATAAATGTTGGTTTTATGGTCATTTAAAAAGTGTATACATTTATTGGGACACCCAATATATATATATATATATATATATATATATATATATATACTTAATTTACTCACATAAAATTAATATACGAAAGTATAGATTTATGCGTAAACTTTAAGTATTTACTTCAAAAGTGCTCAATACGTAGGTAGAGCTAGTTAGTAATTTATAAAATATATATGGCGATTAAGCTACACTGAATATTCCGCGTTTCATCCACTCTAGGACTCTTCAGGCTTATATATATATATATATATATATATATATACATATATATATACGTATATATATATATGCGTGTGTGTATGTGTGTACATGTGTATATATGATAATAGAAAGGTAAACGGAATATACAAATCCGAATAATTTAACTTCTATGTACCTGAAAATCCACCCTACCAGCATATACAAAGCTAAAATCAGGAGCAAACAAAAGAAGCCCCTCCCCCGCAACAAAAAACAAACTAAAAACAACGAAGCAAATTTAAAGATACACATAAATGCATAAGTACATACGCCTTTAAGAATTAAATGTGCTAATTTTATTTTAGGACAATTTACACGCATACCCGGATCATCGCATGTGTGCTTAGCAAAGCGTAAAACTACATATACGTATTTATACATGGTTAAAGCAAAAAAAAAAACAAAAACAAAAAAAAAACTAAATACACGGATCACTATTGCTATGTTTAATGTTTTAACATTTGTAAATTGCAATCGAAAAAAAAAGCAGGTGCTTATGCATCTATGTTACCGCGCTATTTTAAAATGGTATTTTCAAGTTAAATTCAATTTTTATGATATATTTGCTAATTAAATTGTTAGGTTAAAGTACAGAATAGACACAAAACGCCCGCAACTCCCCGTGTTAAGAATGGCTTTGTAAATAAGAACGTTATTATTTCAGCACGGTTACATTGATCCATAAGTATCAAAATATATATATAAAAAGATAAAAAAAAACAACAAAAAAAAACATTAGAACACATTTTTCCGATGCTTTAAAAAACGTCTATAAATAATCCAAGCTCTTCTATATTCGTAACCGTCCCATTGCGTTCTTGTATTTTAAATAATCCTAAAACAAAAAAGTGCGTTCGCGAATCAAGACTTAAATCATTGTTTTTAATCTCCACAGATGAAATTAGAAACTCTATGCAGTGACAACACGTGAGAGAAGTCGACCGTCGATTTGAAAACCGGATTTGCGAAAAAGCATTGTGGGACCTGGTGTTTATTCTACTTCTGCTCCTTCGGGATTTTCTTAGCCGATATTTTCCGAATTAAATGCCAAATTATAAAAAAGCTGGTGGGAAAATATGAGAAGAAGGGAGAACCAATTTCATCGACTCGGAAGAGAGTCAGGTCGGCTACGATAACCAGTGAAAACAAAAAAAAATGTCGGTTCGCATTTCACAAACGGGAATATATAAGCGTTACGCAAAAGCAAAACACGATCATTGTTCTTAAAATTAAAAATGAAACCATGACAACACACACACACACACACACACACACACACACAAAAATACACAAAACAAACACATACATACAAAACACACACGCACACACACACACGCGCACACACACACGCGCATATATATATATATTCATGACAAGTGCTCATCTGAGCTCCAATATATGCCCCTGCCCCCCTCGCCAAACTTTCACGAAAAACACTCGTCTATCCAAAACCAGTATCAATAATTTCCCCCACTCTTTATCTGTGCCAAAACCTAAACGTAGATTTCATGAACAGAGTTTATTTCTTAGAACTGTATACGCCTGTGGAGCTCTGGTCCGTTTGCTTGCTTTCCAGCTGACTACAATTTGATTGTCTTCAAGTCCAACGTAAACAAGTTTTCCACTTCTTACGGTGACTACGCTATAATCCCATTGACTACTGTACACCCATTAGCCCTTATCCTCGAATGGCCTCCGGCCCTTGATAAGTGGTGACTTCTATGTAATACACACACACGCACACATATATGCATATATATATATATATATATATATATATATATATATATATATGTGTGTATGTGTGTGTGTGCGTGTATATACATATATATATATATATATATACATACACACATACATACATACATACATACATATATATATATAAGCCTGAGGAATCCTAGTGTGGATGAAACGCGGAATATTCTGTGTTGCTAAATTGCCATAGATATTTTTCTAACTTACTACATATATATATATATATATATATATATATATATACATACATATATATATATATATATATATATATATATATATATATATATATATATATATATATCGATAACTATCTTTTTTGTAACTTTGATTATAAAATGAATTCAGATTTATGATTCCACAAGAAAATCGTTTTTTCTCTTTCATTTCTTTCTATTTGTTATAAAAGATATCGTATTTCTTAATTTACAATGTTGGAATATCTATCATGAAGGAAAAATCAAAATCCTAGCGCGTTTTTCGTTGTTTTTTTTTTTTCCTTCTTAAATATCTGCATATGGATCTTCTACATACGTAAACATATATAAATAAATATCATATCATATCTATCTATCTATCTATCTATCTGTCTTTCCACACACACACACACACACACACACACACACACACACACCCACACACACACACACATATATATATATATATATATATATATATATATATATATATATATATATACATTAGAATAACATTGAATTACGTTAAAGTTTTAAATGGAGGGGAAATATGTGCTTGCAATTGGTATAAAAGAAGTGCTTTTTTCTCTGCAATTGATTAAAGAAAATAGTTTTTCTTTACATGAAAAAGTATAAACTTGTAAGAAATTAGAATCGAAATGAAAAGAGTGAAAAAAGCTTTAAAAGACTACTACTATTACTACTACTCTAACAATTGTTATTTCTTACTTGCTACAAGTCATTGCCAGTGATTGTTCACTGACAAAAATATATGTTGTCAGGTGTCTAAGTGACAACAAGCCGCTCTAAGTATTTCTTCCTCCTTTTGTTATCATTTACTCACTAAGAGTTTTCACATGGCCCATCTTCAAAGAATTCTCATTGAAAACAAGCAGTGGTGTTCCTTGGAGTCTTAATGACAACAAGTCTCCCCTCCTCCTCCTACTATTATTATTATTATTATTATTATTATTATTATTATTATTATTATTATTATTATTTATTCATTATTAATATTATTATTATTATTAGGTAAATATGAAAAATTACTCCACCCTCGAAAATTCCTTTAAAATTAACACCCTTATAGGTTTTCGGGGTCGCCGAAAACGAAAATAACGTTTAAAATTACGGCAAACGACCACTTTTCTATATTAATTTAACGTAAAAAGAGAAGCCACTTTGTGGCCACGATTTTTTTCGGGGAGGGGGTCTTTCTTTCCACCCTCGGAAAATCCTTTAAAATTTCCAATAACGTTTAAAATTCCAAGAAACAAGTAGTTTCCAAGATATGACGTAATACACTCACTTTATGGTCACTTTTTTTTAGGGGGTGGGTTACTGCCTGTTTGTTTTTCGTTCTTTTTTTGGAGGGGGATATTCAATTATAGAACTTGTATTGTTTTTTAACAGGTGCTTATGCAGTTTAATTAACTGTTTTCAGCAGAAGAACTGTTTAATATTTTGCAAAAGTTCTGTTTACATTTGGTGGGAGGCGGAGGAGGGGCGGGGGTGTTGTAGCCGCCCCTCCACCGCCTCCCACCAAATGTAAACATAATTTTATTTTGCAAAATATTAAACAGTTCTTTTCCTCGGTTAATGTCGGCACGTTACTTACGTTAAAACGGTTAATTAAAAAACTACACAAGTTCTATAATTGAATATCACCCTCCAAAAAAAAAAAGAACGAAAAACAAACCGGCAGTCTCCCCCCACCCCTCAAATAAAAATGGGGTGACCATAAAGTGAGTGTATTTCTTCATATCTTGGAAAATATTGTTTCTTGGAATTTTAAACGTTAATGATAATTTTAAAGAATTTTCCGAGGGTGGAAGGAAAGTCGCCACAAAGTGGGTGCTCATTTTACGTTAAATTAATATAGAAAAGTGATCCTATTATTATTATTATTATTATTATTATTATTATTATTATTATTATTATTATTTACTCAGGAGTGGTCACACTTGTCATCATCATTGATGACTAGATTTCCAGATACTCTTTCCATAATCGTTACAAACCACATGTTGTCGTGACATTAATTTCTCACCAGCGGCAACCGCTGATCTGCTCTTGAATTTGAGTGACAACAAGTATCCCCAATACTCCAGTACTCTCCGCACGCTTCAAGTGTACATCTGCTTGATGCCCTTCCCTCATCGATCTTTTCCTCCTCCCCTCGTCGTCCTCCTCCTCCTCTCATTCATTATGACAGTAGGACCCCGGGATATGAAGGCTCTGGGATACGTTTTTTTTTTCCAGGTTACGACGTGAAATACAATGTTTTTTTTTTTCAGGTTACGACGTGAAATACAATGTTTTTTCAGCTCCTGGATACTGTATTTGCCCCTCCTTACAGTGTTCTTTATAATGTTATTTGAGAACTTTATATACTGTACTGTATTTTGTTACTAATTTTTAATGCTGTATCCCGGGGGTCTACTGTATTATTACTCACGAGGAGTTTTCATGATTTCATTTTGTTAATATTCATTATTATTACAGGTCATTATTATTATTGGCTCACATGGAGCTTTCACACAAGTCAACAAACGATCTGATTGGAAAGCTGTGGTGTTCTCTGGAAGCTGAGTGACAACAAGTCTCCCCAGGCGTCCAGCTCTCTTCATCTCCTTCGATAGCATTTACAAATGAGTTTGCATCATCGCAACAGCTTCTTACCATTTATTTCTCGCTGCCAGTGGCCATTGGTTTATACTGGAATTTGAGTGGCACTAAGCCTCCCCAAGGTCTCAGTTCTCTTTGTGCTTGTCCAGCCGAGGTCTGGCTAGCGCTTTCTCCTCGGTCTTTCAGTCCTTTTTGACCCTTCTCGGCTCTTTGGTATCACATTTTATTGGGGGGGGGGAGAGCGGTGATAAAACAATGGGGGTATGCATGTTGGGGGTGTAGAACTTGTAGATATGCAGCTTCGGTGTTCTTCATTTCTTGTAACGCTTATTCGTTATATCGTCTTGTATTTTTCTCCGCATTCAAGGGTTTCCTTAATATTTCAGCCGTTTTCATTATCGTTAGTCGTTGTATTTTTGCAACTATACCTCTGATTCCAATTTCTGACATTCTTTTTTCGAAGTTTTTCGTAATTGTTCCTAGTGCTCCTACTATCATCGGTACTATTTTGATTTTCTTCATCATCCAAATCCCTTTTAACTCTCTGGCTAGCTCTGTGTATTTGCTTCGTTTCTCCTTTTCTTTCATACTCACCCTGTGGTCAGCTGGGACAGCAAAGTCTACGATTTGACAGGATTTTTCTTTCTTGTAAATTATTACGACATCTGGTCTTCATGCTTGGGTGGGTTTGTCCGTCTGTATGTCCATGTTCCATAGGATTTTGTGGTTCTCATTTTCGAGTGGTTGTACCATTTGTCTGTACGCTCAAAATGCAGTCATTTTCACAATTCCCAGTGCACCACCCTCCCCACTTGGTCATGCCTGTTTTTGTATTCCTTTTGGGCCAGTTTGCTGCATTCACTTACTATATGGTTTATCGTTTCGTCTCTTTGTCCACATAGTCTGCATTTGCTGTTTTCTTGTGTTTTATCGATCCTTCCTTTGATATGGTTGGTTCTATTATTATTATTATTATTATTATTATTATTATTATTATTATTATTATTATTACAGCCCATCATCAAATAATTCTCTTTGAAAACAACCTGTGGTGTTCCCTGGAGTCTGAGTGACAACAAGTCTCTCCAGATTTCCAGTACTCACTGCCTCTTTCATTAACCTTTGCAAATTAGTTTGTGTTATCGCAATAGTCGTTTACCATTGATTTCTCGTTGACAGCGACCATTTGTCTTTTACTTCAATTTGGTCGTCAACAACACTCCTCAAGATCCCAGTCCTCATCGTAGGTATCCAGTGGAGGACTGGTCAGTGCTTTCTCTCCTCGGTATTTCTACCCTCCTTGACAGGCTCCGCTTATTTGGTGTCCACCAATGGGGACACAAAAAGGGGAAGAAATGGTCACAGGAAAGTTAACCTGCAATTCTACAGTTTCAGTTTTCATGATTCCATGTGGTGGTTCTTTGTGTGTTTGCCTCTGTAGCAGTTTCTGTATGTCCGACTAGCGTTTGTTATTATTTACGCACTAGGAGTAATCACACAGGCGTTCATCAAAGATTTCTTTTTGAGAACAACCTGTGCTGTTCTCTGGAATCTAAATGACAACAAGTCTCTCCAGATTTCCATGTACTCTCCACCTCTTTCGATAACATTTGCAGATGAATTTGCGTTATCGCAAGATTTGTTTACCATTGATTTCACATTGGCAGTGGCAACTGGTCTTCACTGGAATTTGAAAGAAGGGATTTTTTCTCTTAAATCGATAGAAGAAAAGCCGCTCCAAGATCTCAGCTCTCTTTGCACTCATCCAATAATGATTTGGCTAGTGCTTGCCTTCCTCGATTTTTCCATCCTCCTCGACCCTCTTCAACTCCTTAATAATAATAATAATAATAATAATAATAATAATAATAATAATAATAATGTTATTATTATTTTTATTACTATTAATAATAATAATAATAATAATAATAATAATAATAATAATAATAATGTTATTATTATTAGTAGTAGTAGTATTAAACTAATCGTATATGTAAAATTGTAATACACAATTGAATAATCAGAAAGACAGTACTGGAGGTAAGAGTTAGGTGTTAATTTTGATATTGTCACCAGGCTTAATACAGAACAGATTCTGCAAAATCTAATTAGTTTCTGTTTAGTTGGACCGGGAACTCATACAACAAACATTTTGTTATCCTTCCTTCATATTTTAAAATTCAGTTTTTCGTTTTACATTCTCGTTCCGCTTAGTTTACGGTTTCAATTCTCGAAGTAGTAAATCTTTCCAATCTATTTTTTTTTTGCGTTCTATAGAAACATGTCTAGTTCGATAATTATAAGGTGATGTATAAGTGATTACCGATTTACATAAGCAAAATGGACGTAAACCAATAAACGAAAAATGTATAAATATATATGGAAATTTAGCTGCACAGAATTTTTCGCGTTTTATACACCTTAGGATTCGTCGAGCTATTGAATAAAATTGATATTGCCGCGTGCTTGGCCGAGATCAAAGTACAGTATCTGCTCTTCATATGAGGCACTTCCATTTCTCGTTCTCTTTCAGTGGAGGAGAAATCCTTCATGACTGAGGCAATTTTTATTTTTGTACCTTTTCTCCACGTTAAAAAACGACCCTGGTGTCTAACTCTGTCCCGTGGGGAGGCATTGTAAATAGGTATATATATATATATATATATATATATATATATATATATATATATATATATATATATATATATGTGTGTGTGTGTGTGTGTGTGTGTGTGTATATATATATTTACGAGGTGCTATAGTTTCACATCTTAATACCTGACTCTACTCACGTATTGAGCCCTGTAAAAGTAAAAGCTGAAAATAGATACATTAAATCTTATGTACATACATAAAAAAAAATTAAAAACATAATATATTGCTTGGGCGTATTCCGGCGTAATAGTTCGAATATATCCATGGCGAAAGTGCTCAATTCTATGTTGATTTTTAGTAGAACTGGTATGTGGTTATGTAATTCTTTCGAAGGATACTATACTATACAAATGCAGACATCCACTAATCGCGCATTGAACAATCTCTTTTACTATATATATATATATATATATATATATATATATATATATATATATATATATATATATATATATATATTTATATGCCTGCATCTAATTATCTATACATCTACTAACTATTGTCTAAGCACACACACGCACACACCCACACACACACACACACACACACACACACACACATATATATATATATATATATAATCGAACATATTTTTAATTCCATGGAGTGTTTTTGCTTAATGATCTTGTTTTGTAATTTTTCCATTTTTCGAATGGTCATTCCTATGTCTCGGTTGAATTTGTGTATGAAAGTTCCGTAGTCGTTTTCGTTCATCTGGGTTTTCTTTTTTTTTTGCAAGTACTTTCAACTGATTTTCTTCAGTCGTCTTCAGGTAGTTTTTGATTTTAATTTAAGTTTCACTTAAGTTAACAAATTTACCGAACTTCCATTACTATTGATTACTATATTGTCCTTTTGACTACTCTACACTCTTTAACTCTTATCCTTGAGTGGCCGATCGGCCTTGATAAGTGGTGACGCCTATGTAAAAAAAAAAAAATTAATTCGAAAAGTGGAAAAATTACAAAAAAGATCATTAAGCAAAACACTTTAACAATATCTGTCCGTATGGAAACATTCTGCCAAAATACACGAATATAAAGTATCGGGATTTCTTCTATTTTTCAATGTGCGGTTAATTTAATGTCCCTATTTATTTAGTTTTACGACGGTAGAAGCCCAGTTTATGATGACAGATTCAGACACACAAAGTTCGTTGTTAACGTGAGGACCATCCAGTTTCCGTGTAAAGGAAAAACTAGCAATCGGTACGAAAGAAAAAGAAGAAGAAGAAAAGAATCATCTCAATCCAGAAAGACTTCCACTCACATTTATTTGCATTGAACAAATCAAACAGGAATAATAAATCAACAAATGCAACAAGTGGCAGATCATCTCTAAACTTTGTCATATTTTTCTGCATTAGAAATGAATGATGCTTCCCTTCAAATAGTTTATCCTGATTGTTTCTTACTTCTTAGGGATTTCCGAAAAAAAAATCTAACGTGACAGATCATCTCTAAACTTTGTTTTATATATATATATATATATATATATATATATATATATATATATATATATATATATATATATATATATATATATTTAGTGGGCATGGTAATTAATAAAAACTGGAGAAAGTGCTCAATACTGTTGTAGAGCAAATATGCGTTTTATTTTTTATTACCGTATCTTTCTGTTAAGTTACATTATTGTTTCAGCTACCCGGCCGTTTTTATGGCCGTCTGTAGCTTCCTCAGACTTTTACAGAAAAATATATAAAATCTGTAAAAGTCTGAGGAAGCTACAGACGACCAAAAAAAAACGGCCGAGTAGCTGAAACAATAATGTAACTTAACAGAAAGATACGGTAATAAAAAATAAAACGTATATATATATATATATATATATATATATATATATATATATATATATATATATATATATATATATATGCATTAGAAATGAATGAAGTTTCCTTTCAGATGGTTTATACTGAATATTTCTTAGGGATTTCTGAAAAAAAAAAAAAACCAAAAAGCAAACAAAAAAAAAACAAAAAAACAACAAAAAATAACAACAAAAACAAACAAACAAACAAACAAAAAAAAAACAACAACAACAAAAAAACACACCAAAATCAAACAAAAAAAAAACAATATTCCTGTTCACCCACTGAATTCTGGTGCAAATATATCTCCCCAGATGTCTAGTACTCACCGGTTCTTTCAAAATCGTTCCCATAAATAATAAAACAGTTCATTCCATTAATCATTTTTAATACTCCCATAATATTCTTCATCTTTGAACTGGCAATCATTCTATTTCATTAACTCTTATCTTCGCGTGACTTTTAGCTTTGATACCAGGTAACACATTATTAAAGAAACAAAAAATAAAAAACATTGCTGATTGTAGGTCACATTGCGTTCTTGCAACAACCATCTATTATTGAAATCTAGCCAATAAAGGTGGTTTCGTTGGAGATTTAAGTGACAAGAAACACCTTAGAACTCCTGTACTCTTCGAACCCTTCAAATAAGTATTTTGGATGGTGCTTTCATTTCTTTATTGTTTCCATCCTGCCAGATACTTCACGAATATTTGCTCTGTTATTAACCGGTGTTGATGCCAGGCCGTTTATTATATACTCACTAGTTCTCACACAGGCCATCATCAAAGAGTTCTCTTTGAGAACAACTTGTGATGTTCTCTGGAGTCCGACTGAGAATAAGTCTCATCAGATTTCCAGCACTTTTTCAAAAACCTTCGAAAAAAAAAAGAATTTGCGTTATCGCAACAGCCGTTTACCATTGATTTCTCGATGGAAGCATATTCATATTATCATTATGATCGCTACTACTACAACTACTACTACTACAATTTACTCATTAGAGATTTTCGCAAGTGCCATTATTAGTAAATGCTTACTAATAATAACGGAAGCTATTCCCTGTCCACTGAGTGACAAAAAGTCTATTTAGATTTGCCGCACTTTCTACCTCTTTCGATAAACATTGGAAATCAACTTGGGTTATCACAACAGACGTTTGCCGTGGGTTTACCAGGTTTTTCTACCAAGTTACCTTAAAATTTAGTATTATTTACTCACTAGTAGTAGTCACACAGGCAATCATCAAAGATTTCTCTTTGAGGACAACTTGTGATGTTCTCTGGAGTCTGAGTGACAACAAGTCTCTCCAGATTTTCAGTACACTCCACCTCTTTCGAAAACCATTGCAGATTAATTTGCGTTATCGCAACAGTGACTTACCATTGATTTATCGTTAACAGCAATCATTAGTCTTCACTGGAATTTGGATAGTAATAAGCCTCCACAAGGTCCAACTCCTTTTTTGCACTCATCCAGCGGAGGTCTGGCTAGTGGTTTCTCAACAAACAACAACAACAAAAAAAAAAACGGGGACGGGGTTAGTTTACATTTTTGAAGTTTTATTTTCATGATTCCATGTGGTGTGTATTTTGTGTGTGTGTGTGTGTGTGTTTTATCTCTATGGCAGTTTCTGTTTGCCAGCTAACGCATGTGGATCCTGCGTCTTAATATTCGCATTCAATGGTTTTCCTTAATATTTAAACCATTTATTAGTTCACTCACTAGGAGTTCTCACACAGGTCATCATCAGAGATTACTCACTGACAAAGACCGGTGGTGTTCCCTGGAATCTCGGTGACAACAAGTCTCCCAAGATTTCCAGTACTCTCCACCTCTTTCAATAACATTTGAAAATAAATTTGCGTTATCGTAACAGCCGCTTATCATTGATATCTCGCTGGCAGCGGCCATTGGTTTTCACTGGAATTTGAGTGGCAATAAGCCTATCCAAGATCCCAGTTCTCTTCGCACTTGTCCAGCGGAGGTCTGATCAGCGCTCCCTCCTTGACCGTTCCATCCTTCTTGACCCTCACTTATTATTATTATTATTATTATTATTGGTACGCTAGGTGTAGTATCAGGTCGTTTGAAAGGACATTTGAAAAAACTACGAACCGCCGATGTTATGGGCGGCCTTCAGACCTCTACTATTGTAGGTACCACCAATATTCTCAGGAAAACCCTTGATCTTTAAAGCTCTTGGTTTGGAGCTGGGATTGAAGGAATTACTCCGGAAATGAATCCCATCTCTTATATCAGGGAGACGTTTGTAAACGGAAGAAGAAGAAGAAGAAGAAGAAGAAGAAGAAGAAGAAGAAGAATCTGATTTCATATGATTTAATCATTTGTGAAGTGAAAAACTATCTCTCAAATAAAAATGTGGAAGAGCAAAATAAAAAAATAGATATAATTGAATGAAAACGAATAAAACTCAAGTAAAAAATGAAAATAAAGCAATAATATTAAAAAAAAAATTAAAAGAAAGAGATAAGAGGATAAAGAGGGTAAAAAAGAGCAAAAAGGAAGTTGGAAAAAATATAAAAATGAAAAAAAAAATACATTGAATGATAAAATAAAATATATCAATACAACGCTTCAGAAAAGAAAAGGCCCTAAGATGAAAAAAAAAATGACAAAGACAAAAGAATTAATAAAAAAGGATAAGAGAAAAATGAAGAAAAATATATGAAAAAAATACATGCAAAATAAAATTTTTTAAAATTCGAAAGTAAAGAAAAAAGAAGGAATAAAGTAAAATAGGTAAAAAAAAAAGAATTAAATAAGCGTAAAAATTAAAGAAAAAAGGAAGAAGCAAAACAAAAAGCGAAAAATTGATTGAGTACACAGAGAATAAAAATAAAAAGAGAAGGGGTAAATGTTGGGTAAATATAAATAAAATAAAATTATCATGAAAAAATAAAAAAGAAAGAAGACATTTTTAATAAAGAGCAAAGATATAAAATAACAGAATAAAAATTAAAAAAAATATTAAAATATCAAATAAAAAGTTAAAAAAAATATATAAAGAAAAAAATAAGAGCGAAAAATATTTAATATAAAAGAAAGAGATTTAGAATTAATTATTAAAAAAGCAAAAAAAGTACAAAAAAAAGAATTAATTTAGCAAAATTAAAGACAGAAAATAGAAATTAGAAAAATAATTTAAAAAAAGCGACAGAACAGAAAAAAATAGAAAAGAGAAAAGAAAAGGAATATGTTGGATAAATATAAACGAAAGATAAATTATTATAAAAAAAGAAAAAAAAAGAGGAAAAGGATAATTGAAGAAAAAAAAACGAAAAATAAAAATAAAATAAAAAAAATGAAAAACAGACAAATATATAGGAGGAAAGGAAAATTAAAAAATATGCTGAGTAAATAAAAATTAAAGTGAAATTATTATGAAAAAATAAAAAAGAAAGAAGAAAATAAAATGAAAAATAGATAACTAGATAGGAAGAAGAAAAGCAAAAAAAAATATGCTGAGTAAATAAAAATGAAAGAAAAATTATTATGAAACAAAACGAAAGAAAAAAAGAAAAAAAGGAAAGAAGAAAATTAAAAAGTTAAAAATAGATAACTACATAGGAAGAAAAGAAAAAGAAAAAAATATGCTGAATAAATGTAAATAAAGGAGAAATTATTATGAAAAGAGAAAAAAAAGAAGGAAGAAAAAGAAAATTAAATAAAAAAGAGAAAAAAGGAAGAAGAAAAAGAGAAAAAAATGAAAAAAGATAAATAGATAGAAAGGAAAAAAAGCAAAAAAATATGTTGGTAACTATAAATGAGAGAGAAACTTTTATAAAAATATAAAACAAGAAAGAAAGTATCTCACTAAGAACAAAAGTTATAAAAATAACAATAAAAAATAGAAAAAGAAACAATATTCAAAAATCAAATAAAAAGTAAAAATATATTATAGAATATAAGAGCGAAAAAATATTAAATATGAGCGGAAGAAACAGGATTAAATTTTATAAAAAGCAAAACTAATATTAAAATTACGTTAAAAGAAGATCGAGAAAAAGAAAGAAAAGTGAAGAAAAAATATATATGAAAAAAAAAAGATTTACAAAAGAATAAAAATTAAGATACAAAAACGAAAATAACAAACTAATTATTAAAACAAAAAAAAAAGAACAAAAAATAATTACAAATGTAACTGAACAATCTGAGATTAAGTAGAGAAAAATGGGGAGAGATGTAAAGATCACCACTCCTTCCCTCCTAAAAGGGGAAGAAAGAAAAGGAAAAAAACGTCAACTGAAAATAAAAAAAGAAGGAAAGTAACTCTTGATTTCTTCTTTTCTGCTTTCTTTCTCTCCTTTCCTTCTTCGTTGCCTTTGGCCTTCGGACCGGCGTCCTTTGCGGTTGGTGGACAACTTTATCCCCCACACACGCACCCGTATCCCCCATCAACCCGTTCACTCACTCCTTTACGCGCATCACTCTTCGACGCACACATACCCGGCTAACACGCCAGGTGAGACAGAAAATGGATGGAACAGTTTATGTGTACCCACAATACAGGTAAGCGTGGAGTTCGCTTCAAAAACTATCCCCCTCTCTCTTTCTCTAACTATATCTATCTATATCGTCGCATGTCATTAGGACTCTCTCTTTCTTATTCTCTTTTGTTCGAGTTATATTTTTAATTCTCATTTTTAATTGCATAATTATTAGCATAATTTGTTAAAACTTTATATTAATAAAAATGTGTGAATATTTTTCATGTTTGTGTACGTGTGTGCGTGTCTCACCTCTGCGCGACTTACATAATGTGTTCTTTAATTTAAAATGAATGAATTATCTACTGAACATCAAATATATCTATATCTATATATATCTATACACATACATATATATATATATATATATATATATAATTTTTAGAAAATGTAATTTATAAAATGTCCTATCTAAAAAGTAAAATGAAAGTAAATAAGCCATAATGCATTTCCGTTTTTCGTAAACAAGTCAGCCATTTTTATGTTTTGTTCATAGTTAACAAAGTAGAATTAATCACTCAATTACATTGTCAGTGTTCAAAACTTGAAAGAAATTTAAGAGCATTTAAACTGGCATGAAACGGCATTTCTGTCCTTAAAACTTTTAGAAAACCTGTAAGTATTAAAAGATTGGAAGTTGTGAAAGCTATTCACATATAAAAATGTTATCAATAAGCATTATAAAAACTTGAGAAAATTATTTATCGCAATTTGGTTGAATAATTCATTTGATTGTCGAATGATACCGCAATAACAATGTAAAGCGCCAACTCTATTAAAAAAATAATAATACTGATTCCAATATTATAAAGAAATATAGCATAATATATGTGTGCGTGTATATATATATATATATATATATATATATATATATATATATATATATATGTATATATATGTGTGTGTGTGTGTGTGTATTCATACTCTGAATATAGACATATATATGCACATATATATGCATATATATATATATATATATATATATATATATACTTATATATATATGTGTGTGTATATATATAGGCCCCAAAATTAATATATATATATATACCTTTATATACATATGTGTATATATAATTAATATATATATCATTTGTATACATATGTGTTTTCATGTATCTAGAAAGAGATACGTAGATATACATTTATATACATATACACATAGATACGCACACACATATATACATACATACATACATACATACATACATGTATATAAATACATACATACATACACATACACATAAATACACATGCATACATATATACATACATACGTGCATGCAAAACACACATATATATGAGGAACTCAATATGAACTCTAAATAAGAAATTAGAACAATTTATCATTTGAGAAGGAATACGAAGACTTATAAATTGTTATTCTTCCATGGGCTTTCAAAGAATGGCACTTATCCTCAGAGTTATATATATATATATATATATATATATATATATATATATATATATATATGTGTGTGTGTGTGTGTGTGTGTGTGTGTGTGTGTGTGTGTGTGTGTGTGTGTGTGTGTAAAAATGAAAGTAAGACGACTCCCTGACAACGCTGAGTAATTCAGACAATTTAAATCGTTTGATTTGACCCGTATTAATAAAGCGTTCCAAAGATAAACAAAAACCAAAAACCGAAAAAAAAAAAAACAACTAAAACAAAACTAATGAACAATAACAAAAAACTTTTCTTAATTGTTAAAAGAAATCGAAATCAGCTGAAACAACGAAAAATTAAAATAACACAACGTCAACATCGGATTAGAGATGCAAATTATAACCTTGTAAATGGCATTCATTTATAGAACGGATTATATTTATTAGTGAAATCGTTTTAGCTTAGTAAAATGATAGTGGCAACAAGTCAGCCGAACTCTCCAGCTTTTCGGACATGTGGTTACGCGTAAATTGGGAAGAGATGTCTTCACGTTGCTTCCATTTCGAGTTTGTATTCTCATCAAAGTTTTGACGTCAATATAAATTTTTCCGTAAATTGGCATCAAAGCATTGTGATCAAAGATTTAATGTTCATTTATTGCAAGGTGCATTAATTCGTTACAAGATCGTATTGATTAATACCTTAGTATTTTCAAGTAAACCAGTATATATATATATATATATATATATATATATATATATATATATATATAAAATATATATATATATACATATATATACGTATATATGTATATATATACATATATATATGTAAATATATATACCTATATATATGTATATATATGTATGTATATAGATATATAAAATATATATATATATGTATATATACATTATTATGTGTATACGCATATAAATATTATATTTTACACATATATATATATATATATATATATATATATATATATATAATATGTATAGTAAGTTATGAAAATATATGCGACGACTTTTACATAACTTACTACCTAGTTCCATCTATATATTTAGCTCTGTTGAAGTAAATACTGAAAATATTCGCATAAAATTATATCTTAATTTATGTGAAATAGTAATATATATATATATATATATATATATATATATATGTATATATATATATATATATATATATATGAGGGGGTGTTGGGACGATTAATCAGAATTATTCGGAAAAGCAGAACATTTGGTGGTACCGGAATCGGTATCGGATACGGAAAAAATTGTGTCTTCCTTCCAATGCAAAAATCCATTCTTTAAATCATCTTTACTTTTATTTGATTTTATTTAAAAAATTTATAAGACTGTTGGTAAGTAACATTGCTATAAACTTCACGTAAAAAAAAATCTATAGAAACCCGTCTTACAAGAGTGTCTTGATAAAATATATGCACCTTTAAAATGTGATTTTACGGTAATCGTAGAAAATAACAACAGAATAAGTAATTGTATCGGAATCGGGAAATATATTGGAATCGCTCCATCTCTAATATATATATATATATATATATATATATATATATATATATATATATATATATATATATATATATATATATATTTATAAATTAAAGATCCACCGTAAAGGTTGGGCTTTTTCCTGATGAATCCTTTTATTCTTCCTGGATCTCTTCCCTTGTATATATATATATATATATATATATATATATATATATATATATATATATATATATGACTACTTCATATAATTACATAAATTAATATACGAAAGTATAATTTTATGCTTAAACTTTAAGTATTTACTTCAACAGTGCTCAGTACATAGGTAAAGCTAGGTAGTAAGTTATAAAAATGTATATGACAATTAAGCTACACAGAATATTCCGCGTTTCATCCCCGCTAGGATTCTTCAGGTCTGACGAATCCTAGCGTGGATTGAACGCAGAATATTCTATGTAGTTTAATTGCCATATATATTTTTATAACTTACTCTATATACTAACTATTTTATAACTTACTATATATATATATATATATATATATATTTATATTTATATAAGATATATATATATATATGTGTGTATATATATATATATATATATATAGATTGATAGATAAATAGATAGATAGATAGGTAGATGTTGTTCAGTTGTTTTTGTTTTCGATACTTCTTTGAATAAATTTAATTATTTATACGAAAGCGCATTTTTACCTAAATGCGAGTGTGGAAAACAATTTGGTACCCTCAAATGGGGAGTGCTATATGTATTGTGTTGGAAATATAATTATCCACTGACACACTTATGAGTTCCAGACGACGAAACACATGACAGTGGATAGTTATATTTTAAAAACAATATATATATATATATATATATATATATATATATATATATATATATATATATATATATATAGTTTTTAAAATATGGTTATCCACAGACACGTGTTTCGTTTTCTACGACTCATAAGAATGTCAGTGGATAATTATATTTAAAAAAAAAAAACAATATATATGCCGCACCCCATTTAAATTATTCTCAGCTCACATTTAGGTAAAAATACACTTTTGTATAAATAATTTAATTAATTCTA
>NC_136493.1:99686797-99696797 GCF_053919585.1 Euprymna scolopes
ATTTACAAATGTAAGAATTAAGGGATATAATATTTACAAATGTAAGAACTAAGGGATATAATATTTACAAATGTAAAACCGAAGGAATATAATATTTACAAATGTAAGAATTAAAGAAAATAATATTTACAAATGTAAGAACTTAGGGATATAATATTTACAAATGTAAGAATTAAGGGATATAATATTTACAAATGTAAGAAATTAGGGATATAATATTTACAAATGTAAGAATTAAAGAATATAATATTTACAAATGTAAGAATTAACGGATATAATATTTACAAATGTAAGAATTAAAGTATATAATATTTACAAATGTAAGAACTAAGGGATATAATATTTACAAATGTAAGAACTAAGGAATATAATATTTACAAATCTAAGAATTAAAGGATATAATATTTACAAATGTAAGAACTAAGGAATATAATATTTACAAATGTAAGAACTTAGGAATATAATATTTACAAATGTAAGAATTAAGGAATATAATATTTACAAATGTAAGAACTTAAGGATATAATATATACAAATGTAAAAATTAAAGAATATAATATTTACAAATGTAAGAACTTAGGGACATAATATTTAAAAATGTAAGAATTAAAGGATATAATATTTTCAAATGTAAGAACTAAGGGATATAATATGTACAAATGTAAGAATTAAGGGATATAATATTTACAAATGTAAGAACTAAGGAATATAATATTTACAAATGTAAGAATTAAGTAATATAATATTTACAAATGTAAGAACTAAGGGATATAATATTTACAAATGTAAGAACTAAGGAATATAATATTTACAAATGTAAGAAATTAGGGATATAATATTTACAAATGTAAGAATTAAAGAATATAATATTTACAAATGTAAGAATTAAGGGATATAATATTTACAAATGTAAGAATTAAGGGATTTAATATTTACAAATGTAAGAACTAAGGGATATAATATTTACAAATGTAAGAACTAAGGAATATAATATTTACAAATGTAAAAACTAAGGGATATAATATTTACAAATGTAAGAATTAAGGAATATAATATTTACAAATGTAAGAACTAAGGGATATAATATTTACAAATGTAAGAACGAAGGAATATAATATTTACAAATGTAAGAATTAAAGAATATAATATTTACAAATGCAAGAATTAAGGGATATAATATTTACAAATGTAAGAATTAAAGGATATAATATTTACAAATGTAAGAACTAAGGAATATAATATTTACAAATGTAAAAACTAAGGGATATAATATTTACATATGTAAGAATTAAGGAATATAATATTTACAAATGTAAGAACTTAAGGATATAATATTTACAAATGTAAAAATTAAAGAATATAATATTTACAAATGTAAGAACTTAGGGATATAATATTTACAAATGTAAGAATTAAGGAATATAATATTTACAAATGTAAGAACTTAAGGATATAATATTTACAAATGTAAAAATTAAAGAATATAATATTTACAAATGTAAGAACTATGGAATATAATATTTACAAATGTAATAATTAAGGAATATAATATTTACAAATGTAAGAACTATGGAATATAATATTTACAAATGTAAGAACTATGGAATATAATATTTACAAATGTAAGAATTAAGGAATATAATATTTACAAATGTAAGAATTAAGGAATATAATATTTACAAATGTAAGAACTATGGAATATAATATTTACAAATGTAAGAATTAAGGAATATAATATTTACAAATGTAAGAAATAAGGAATATAATATTTACAAATGTAAGAATTAAGAAATACAATATTTACAAACGTAAGAATAAAAGAATATAATGTTTACAAATGTAAGAACTAAGGGATATAATATTTACAAATGTAAGAATTAAGGAATATAATATTTACAAATGTAAGAACTAAGAAATATAATATTTACAAACATGAGAATTAAAGAATATAATATTTACAAATGTAAGAACTAAGGGATATAATATTTACAAATGTAAGAATTAAGGAATATAATATTTACAAATGTAAGAATTAAAAAATATAATATTTACAAATGTAAGAACTAAGGAATATAATATTTACAAATGTAAGAATTAAGGAATATAATATTTACAAATGTAAGAATTAAGGAATATAATATTTACAAATGTAAGAATTAAGGGATATAATATTTACAAATGTAAGAACTAAGGGATATAATATTTACAAATGTAAAACCGAAGGAATATAATATTTACAAATGTAAGAATTAAAGAAAATAATATTTACAAATGTAAGAACTTAGGGATATAATATTTACAAATGTAAGAATTAAGGGATATAATATTTACAAATGTAAGAAATTAGGGATATAATATTTACAAATGTAAGAATTAAAGAATATAATATTTACAAATGTAAGAATTAAGGGATATAATATTTACAAATGTAAGAATTAAAGTATATAATATTTACAAATGTAAGAACTAAGGGATATAATATTTACAAATGTAAGAACGAAGGAATATAATATTTACAAATCTAAGAATTAAAGGATATAATATTTACAAATGTAAGAACTAAGGAATATAATATTTACAAATGTAAGAACTTAGGAATATAATATTTACAAATGTAAGAATTAAGGAATATAATATTTACAAATGTAAGAACTTAAGGATATAATATATACAAATGTAAAAATTAAAGAATATAATATTTACAAATGTAAGAACTTAGGGATATAATATTTAAAAATGTAAGAATTAAAGGATATAATATTTTCAAATGTAAGAACTAAGGGATATAATATGTACAAATGTAAGAATTAAGGGATATAATATTTACAAATGTAAGAACTAAGGAATATAATATTTACAAATGTAAGAATTAAGTAATATAATATTTACAAATGTAAGAACTAAGGGATATAATATTTACAAATGTAAGAACTAAGGAATATAATATTTACAAATGTAAGAAATTAGGGATATAATATTTACAAATGTAAGAATTAAAGAATATAATATTTACAAATGTAAGAATTAAGGGATATAATATTTACAAATGTAAGAATTAAGGGATTTAATATTTACAAATGTAAGAACTAAGGGATATAATATTTACAAATGTAAGAACTAAGGAATATAATATTTACAAATGTAAAAACTAAGGGATATAATATTTACAAATGTAAGAATTAAGGAATATAATATTTACAAATGTAAGAACTAAGGGATATAATATTTACAAATGTAAGAACGAAGGAATATAATATTTACAAATGTAAGAATTAAAGAATATAATATTTACAAATGCAAGAATTAAGGGATATAATATTTACAAATGTAAGAATTAAAGGATATAATATTTACAAATGTAAGAACTAAGGAATATAATATTTACAAATGTAAAAACTAAGGGATATAATATTTACATATGTAAGAATTAAGGAATATAATATTTACAAATGTAAGAACTTAAGGATATAATATTTACAAATGTAAAAATTAAAGAATATAATATTTACAAATGTAAGAACTTAGGGATATAATATTTACAAATGTAAGAATTAAGGAATATAATATTTACAAATGTAAGAACTTAAGGATATAATATTTACAAATGTAAAAATTAAAGAATATAATATTTACAAATGTAAGAACTTAGGGATATAATATTTACAAATGTAAGAATTAAAGGATATAATGTTTTCAAATGTAAGAACTAAGGGATATAATATTTACAAATGTAAGAATTAAGGAATATAATATTTACAAATGTAAGAACTAAGGAATATAATATTTACAAATGTAAGAATTAAGGAATATAATATTTACAAATGTAAGAACTAAGGGATATAATATTTACAAATGTAAGAACGAAGGAATATAATATTTACAAATGTAAGAACTAAAGGATATAATATTTACAAATGTAAGAATTTAAGAATATAATATTTACAAATGTAAGAACTAAAGGATATAATATTTACAAATGTAAGAATTAAAGGATATAATATTTACAAATGTAAGAACTAAAGAATATAATATTTACAAATGTAAGAACTAAAGGATATAATATTTACAAATGTAAGAATTAAGGAATATAATATTTACAAATGTAAGAACTAAGGGATATAATATTTACAAATGTAAGAACTAAGGGATATAATATTTACAAATGTAAGAATTAAGGAATATAATATTTACAAATGTAAGAACTTAAGGATATAATATTTACAAATGTAAAAATTAAAGAATATAATATTTACAAATGTAAGAACTAAGGGATATAATATTTACAAATTAAAATACTAAGGAGTATAATATTTACAAATGTAAGAATTAAAGAATATAATATTTACAAATGTGAGAACTAAGGGATATAATATTTACAAATGTAAGAACGAAGGAATATAATATTTACAAATAATATAAAGCTCCCTATATATGTATAATGTGTAGACGACATAACTATTTCAGCGGAAAATAATGAACAGACATATTTCGTTTGTGCAAAAATAATCTAGTTTTTTGATTTAAAGTTGAACGTCAAAAAACGTCATTATTTTTACATCAATATACAACAAACTACAAGACCTTTTTAAAAAGCTTAATTGCTTCAGTTC
The DNA here is from genome assembly GCF_053919585.1 of Euprymna scolopes. Classification (NCBI taxonomy): domain Eukaryota; kingdom Metazoa; phylum Mollusca; class Cephalopoda; order Sepiida; family Sepiolidae; genus Euprymna; species Euprymna scolopes. The sequence goes on from NC_136493.1 coordinate 99,691,408, forward strand.
ACGGTAGAATTAAATAATAAGTAAAATTCCATTTCTTGATATCCTTATAGATATGACCAATAATACTTTCAACGCATCTGTATACAAAAACCGAAAAAAAAAATAAAAATAAAAAAAGAACCAGCATAAATTCCACCTCCTTAACTTTTAGAGCGATTGCCCACAACGCTACAAAATAGCTATAATTAAAAAAATCTATTAAATCACGCAAAAGTTATCTCATCCACTAGAAAACTATTACTTATTGAAATAAGAATCATAAAGCAGGTACTCATCAATATTCATGTTCCTAACAATATGATTAATGAACGAATAAAACTAACGTTACAATCCCTACAAAACCCTAACAATAATATTAACTAGTGCCATAATTCCAACTTTATTAGTATATTTTACTAAAACCAAACCCAATAAAATTTATGAGTTGAAGAAAAGGTAATTAAAACATCGTGAATATATATTTAACTCCTGTTGATATCAACTGTAAAACTAAATTTATTATTCACAATAAGAAGTTTTAACTTTAAACCACGTGGTTTAAAACAACTTCTCCTCAGCTATATAAAAAAAGCATTAGAGCAAACCAATATTGCGTATGAGTTTAAATACCGTCTAGTGGAATGTACCTCCAAAAATAAACATAAAAATAATACATACATTGGACATAAAGCGACAACGTTGTCCCGCTGACGTACTATGCATTTGAACAACATCAGCGCCATATACCGGCATTTAATAAAAGAACATAACTGCTCCCCTCCAATCAATAAGAACTTGTTTACATTGGATTTGAAGGCTACCATGTTGCATTTAACTGGAAAGCATACCAGTGGAACAGTGTTCCACAGGCGGGCACTGCTGGGAAAGAAGTTTGGTCATGGAATCTGCGTTTAGATTTAGGCAAAGGGGAAATCGTTTATAGTGGTTGTAGGTAGTCGAGTGTTTGGCAAAGAGGAATCATAGGTTGCAGTTCAGTCGAGCACTTGTCATAAAAATTATGATAGAGCAGAGACAGACTCGCAACATCCCTTCTGTGGAAAAGAGGCTGATGGCAAGTGTTTCGAAGTCGATTTTTAACACTATCAAGGTCGGAAACCCCCCCCCCCACCCCCGAGTAGCTCCTTTCCAGATGCGGCAACAGAAAATAAAGATTATTTAAAAAATAACTTTTCGACTTCCATCGTTAGAACACTCTCTGACTGCTTTACCGTTATGCTTGCATTCAGCATTTATAGGTGTAAAGGCTTTGAATGTTCCTTAATTCGCGTGGTACTTTATGCTAGCTCAGGGGTAACGTCCTTCCAAATAAAGCCAATGGTGACTCTGTAGCTGGGTAATTATCACTTCGTGCATTGATGCTTGCGAAAGCATGCAACACTAACGTTTATGTGTATAAACGTGATTACCAATATTTATAAATAAATAAATAAATAAATATATATATATATATATATATGTGCGCGTATGTATGTCTATGCATACTTATATATGTATGTATATATAAATGCAAATATATATGTATATATATACACACACACAGGCACACAGACACACACATCCATATATATATATATATATATACATATATATATATGTGTGTGTGTGTGTGTGTGTGTATATAATATAAAGCTGAATGTTTGTGTGTGTGTGTGTCACGAATAGACTCCTATATGGTTGACTGTATGTCTATGCATACTTATATATGTATGTATATATAAATGCAAATATATATGTATATATATACACACACACAGGCACACAGACACACACATTCATATATATATATATATATATATATATATATATATATATATATATATATATATATAGGAAATTTATTACTGTGAGTCCAGAATGAGTTTACAAATTGTTTCAACTAGAGGAAAATCCTCAAGGAGAGGAAAAATTCAACTAGCATCATCAGAATTCATAGATGGACTAAGTTATAAAGTCAAATAAAAATGGAAAGATCGTAGGTAAAGGGGAGTTAGAAAAGAAGGGGGAGTGGTGGGGAGAGGACGTTGGAGTTTAAAGTAGTAGGAGTGTATTAAAAAAAATATATAAAGCTGAATGTGTGTGTGTGTGTGTCACGAATAGACTCCTATATGGTTGACTATTTTTAAAAACAAACTGCTTACATATAATGATAGAAGATGTATCGAGACACAGGAATGGGTATGTTTGATCTGGCAGGACGGTGGTTCATTAGAATTGTAGGCTCTGCGTCCGCGCCTGGTCCACAAAGTATGGAAATAAAAAATTTAAAACTGAAAAAAAAAAAAAACGTTTACAAGTGTTTTTGATATAGATGTACATAATAATACTTTGATTAGTATGTTTTTACTTAAATAAGGATGGTATAATAAAATTGTGGGGTCTGCGTTCGCGCCTGGCCTCCATAGAATGGAAATAGGAACAAACATTAATAAAGACTTTTCATATCTATCTGCGTAAGTATACTTTGATAATTATGTTTCAGAGAAACATACTATTCAAAGAAATTTCAAGAAATATTGTATAATAAAATTATGGGGTTTCGTTCTCACCTGACCTCCATAGAATGGAAATATGTCACAAATTTTAACAAGTTTTTTTTAATATAGATCCGCAGAATGTTGTGATAAGTGTTTCAGTTCGAACAGATATGGTATAATAAATTATGGGGTTTATCTATTTTATTTTTACTTTCATCATATTTTGCTTTGGTTTTGATACCCCCAAATTCGAAGCTATCTCTTTACAACCCTTCCTTTTCAAAACTATCATACTTTCCTAAATCAGAGTCCATTTTCTGTAGGCTGTTTTTTAACCCAGTCAACGACAGGTACTTTTGCTAGTATATATATATATATATATATATATATATATATATATATATATATATGGTATAATCACGTTGAGACACCGGTTCTCGTCAGATCACCAAGATTAAACAACGTTTAGTTTGACTGGTACCTGACGGATGACCATTTGTGGATTCTATGTGCTCTCCGCTTATCTCGGCATTTGTTTCCAGTCTTCTTGAACCCCGACTTGCAACTGGTAATTAACAATGTCGACAGGAGAGGTGTGGTTGGTGATTGCGCAACTCATGTCATTTTTATTTTTTATAAGTAATAAAACAAGAACAACAATAATAATAATAATAATAATGATAATAATGATAATAATAATAATAATAATAATAATAATAATAATAATAATAATAATAATAATAATAATATCGGTTGTTAGAGAAAATCTAATCGTTCTGATAGGAATGAATCGTTAAAATAATTAAACCTGCACACCTATATTTGTATAATCCAAGCTTCTTTTTTTTTTAACAAGTAATTATATATATATATATATATATATATATATATATATATATATATATATATATATATATATATAGGTGCCCTCAATGAGTTTCTAAACTTTTTTTCGTATGGCCATTTTTATTGATAGAACGCACATGAAACTCGTATTTCAAATAATCTCCTCCGGTTGCAGTGCACTTGTTGTACCGTCCCAAGAAGGTCCCATGGAAGCACTCTTGTGTAAGCGTGTTAATGACCCTCTTTCATCTCTTCAATTGTCTCATGACGTCAGCCTCTGAGGTTTTCCTTGCGCTTAGGGAATAATGAAAAGTCACGGGGAGCAAGCTCTGGACTATAGGGAGAGTGCGAAACTGCCTTTATGCCCATCTTGGTAATGGCAACGTCTTCTCTGAGCACCCTTCTAGCAAACCTCGGGCAAATCTTCCTCACCTATAGTTCCTCGCGAATAATTGTGTGTACAGTTCCTACATAAGCATCAAACTGTGCACTTATTGCCCCCCCCCCCAATAAATTCTTTATTTGGTCAATCGATTCTAGTTTTCTGACCTTCTTAGTCCTGTCAAACCTCTCATCATCCTCACTGACTCCATGCCTTCCTTGAATCTCTTATGCCACTCCAAAACTGATGCGCGATTAATTCAAGATGGTCCAAAAGCAGTCTGAAGTATTCCATCATTTCTCCGGCATGTTTTCAAATTTGGAAAAAAAAATTTAACGCATACCCTTTTTCTAACATGCCATCGAGTCTAGACTTCATTTTTTAAATTAATCAACTCTAACAATCTACCTTTAGTACGATGGATTCCAATTCCTGCCCTCGTTGCTCTTTTGAATATGAAATCATAAAAATTAGTCGAGCATCTTATAAGATGCATAGCAATAACATATTGGATTTTAAATAGTCTACAACAATTTTTAATGACTGTACGAAAAAAGTCTGAAAACTTATTTAAGGCACCGCGTACACACACACACACACACACACACACACACACATATATATATATATATATATATATATATATATATATATATATATATATATACGTTTTATTTTTTATTACCGTATCTTTCTGTTAAGTTACATTATTGTTTCAGCTACCCGGCCGTTTTTTTTTGTTTTTTTGGCCGACAAACGGCCGGGTAGCTGACACAATAATGTAACTTAACAAAAAGATACAGTAATAAAAAATAAAACGCATATTTACTCTACAACAGTATTGAGCACTTTCTTCAGTTTTTATTAATTACCATTTCTACTATATATATATATATATATATATATATATATATATGCCTCTGTTCAGCCTCGAAAGACAACGGATACCACCTGTTAAGCAGCTGCGCCTGTAATTGTGAGGCAAGGGCTGCGCGATCTCTAATCACACCCCTCCAGAATCAGCACTCGTAGTTAGGTGGCAAGGAAGAGTCCAGAGTACTGGAAACCATGCCGATAAGCGGAACGCACATACATGGAAGTCCAAATGGTCACCCATTTAGTAGTGACCAAGTTCAACGTTTTTTAACTTCGGTAATCCAGCGAGAACCGGCTTGTCAACTTGATTGGTTTAAACACTGTATAAGTGGTTGACGGACGTTTGTTTAAATAGATATTCGGACAGGTTATTTGCGAACATCGCTTCCGTGGTCGAGTTGGAGATCTGCCGACTGTCAACACGACGGTGTTCGGTTCACTCCTTGGCTTGGGAGAGGTACTAGTCTGGCGACACTTGTGAGTTGCGATACAACGAAACAGGACTGTATGTCGATGACTACAAATATATATACATATACATATATGTATATAAAATAAAAAATATATTTGGATTTTACCGTCACTGTATTATTATCTTCTACCAGACTATCCATTCATGTGTAATCACTTTTTTCTTCACCACATTTCCTCTGCTTCACTTTTTTTTGTTATCAAGTAAGATCTTTGACTTACTTGTTGTTTCATCAAATACTTTTGCATGCAAAATCCGATCCCGCATTTTGCTAATTCCTACCCTTTGATGAGAAGAAAAGTATTTCTTCGAAACTCCGCGGATTAAGGACTATCCACTT
>NC_136493.1:99701797-99706797 GCF_053919585.1 Euprymna scolopes
ATTTTCTTCAGACCATCAGAAAATATGAATAATGAAAAATTTCGTAGCATATCTAGTTAAATATAGAGTATATGTGTGCGCGTGTGTGCGTACATAAAAAAATGGTTACTTTGGGGAACTCTTTTTCTGTAGAAAATGTATATAAGGAGTATGCGTATCTCCGGAAGCGAGAGGCCCTGTCGGTGGGGCATTAGAATACGTCGACTGCCCCCCCCCCCGCAGAGGGTAAAAGTCCCTCAATGGGGGTCCTGGATATGACCTTAAACTATATCCAGTGGTGAGGCCCCAGCTTGCGGCCTTTGGGGAGTGTGGAACCACCCTTTAATTACCATTGCTCCCAGGTCCACTCTGATCCGGAGTTGTAGTACCTGTTAGGGTCCCAACTATGGGTTAAATAGAAACCGACACTAAAACAGCATATATATTCTATTAAAAAAATTTTCCTTCCGAATCTTTGGATTCGGCATTAAATAACCCGAAAAGAACCAAACCAAACCAACCGGAAGCGAGAAGAGGATCTGATCAGCTTCATGAACGAAATATCCACGTGATTCTATGTTTATTCCTCAGTGTTCGTTTCTGCACGAAACAATTGTGAAGGGTTACATTGTATTTGGTTTCATAATGTAATGTCAAGTAAGATGTGATTAAATCTTAATCACTAGAATTTAAAATACTATCATTTACTTATATAAGTATCTATATCTGTCTGTATTTCTCTATCTTTCTTTCTATCTCTCTTTCTATCTCTATCTATCTTTCTATCTCTCTCTCTCTCTCTCTCTCTCTCTATATATATATATATATGTGTGTGTGTGTGTGTGTGTGTGTGTGTGTGTGATGCTGCACATCACCTTTTGTCCCCTCGATCAGGTTGTGAGAAATCCTTCGTGACTGAGGCAATTTTTATTTGTGTTCCTCTCAAGAGTGCCCCTTTTTGGGGGGAGTTGGATTTTCCCCACATTAAAAACCGACCTCGTGTGCAACTCTGCCCTCGTGGGGGGGGGGGAGGCAAGTAAATAGGAATAATTAGAGACATCAAAATATATGAGTGGGCGTGCACGCGTGGCGTGCATGTGTAACGTTTCCGAATATATCCAAAATTACCTTAACTTATGTTTAAATGCTTGAAAAATTGTATTTTCCAAACTATGACCCCAATAATAATAATACATAAATACGAATATTTTTCGGGCATACTGGAATTTTGCCGTGATTGAGTGTCACTCGGGTTCTGGGGAGCATCAGTTGTTGGCACTCGTAATGGTTAACGTGAGAACGCCGAATGAGTAAAGAATAATGTTAATACTTATCAAGACTTTTTCCTTTAAGATTCTTTTTTATTGTCCGTGACAGAAAAATCTGTACCGTTATGAAAAAGGCAAAAAAAAAAAAAAAAAAAAAAAAAAAGAGAAATATGCTGCGTCTCATATTTATTATAATATTCAGATTGGAACTCAAATTTTTCTGTTTAACCATATAAAAGCAAGGGTTTCGTTTTTATTATCTCGAAAATTAAATAGCAATTTTTTGTTGTTTTTTTTTTATCCACCATATTGTTTTGTTTGTAAAATAATTACTTGTGATGGGACGATTCCAGTATTTTTCCCGATTCCGATATAATTACCGATTCCGAATCTTTTTAAATTTCTAAATATAGATTTTTTGTTGGTGTGTGTGTGTGTGGGGGGGGGGTCGGACTCCCGAAAAAAGTAAAACTTGTAAAATGTGTGTATATTTTCGAAAATGTGAAAAATACATTATGAGTGTGACGTATAGATTTTAGTTTTACTGGAAGTTTAAAATAAATAAATATTTATATAGTCATTAACATGATCTGAAGAAAATTAAGTTTTAAACAAAAACAAATGAATAAAAACGATGAAAAATAATCGTTTGGAGCACCCCCCCCCTCGCCAATCTTTCACGAAAAACACCCGTCTAGCTGAATCCACTGTGAAAAATCCCCCCCCACTCTTTATCTGTGCCTAAATCAAAAACGTGGATTCCATGAACAAAGCTTCTTTCTTAGAACTGCACGCCTGTGGAACTCTGTTCCGTCTGCCTGCTTCCCACCTGAATACAACTTGGATGTCTTCAAGTCCAACGTTAACAAATTCCTAATGAACCGCCCCCTTAAGTAAACATTTCATCAAATGTCCACACTAACGTAATGTACTTGCAATAACCCTTATCCCTGAGTGGCTTTCGGGCCTTGATAAGTGGTGACCACTGTGTAAAAAAAAAAAAAAAAAAAAAAAAAAATCGGAGAATAGGTAGAAATTTTTCCGATTTCGATATCGATTCCGATATCTCAAAAAGTTTCGATGTTTTCGATTTCCGATTCCGATAATTGTCCCAACACTATAATTACAATAAATCTAAAAAAAAAAAAAAAAAAAAATGAAATATGGAAAGATGTGAATACCTAGAAAAACATAAGACAAAATAATAATTATCGACATAATAAGAACTGTATCGTTTACTTCTTTCGCTAATGTTTATTTGTGTTCCTATTTACTTGCCTCCCCACGAGGGCAGAGTAAGACACAAGGTCGGTTTTTGATGTAGGGAACATCCAGCTCCTCCCCAAAACTCTGAATAGGAACAAAAATAAAAATTGCCTCAATCTAGAAGGAGTTCTCCTCCCCTGATCGAGCCAGAAAAGGTGGAGTGTAGTAGTATCAGAACAGATACTACACTTTGATGACAGCCAAAAGGAAAATTGTGTTGTTAAAAATGTTTATCTGGCCTTAAAATACACATAAATACATTTTAATTTATGCAGATTTCGTATTTATTATTATAAAGCTAATTTTCTATTGATTATTATATTGTACGCAATATATAGTAGTGATTTCAAAAGCAAAAAACAACAAAAAAAAAAAACAGACTTGAGTGCCCTCAGCCGGAATCGAAATTAAATCATTTTGCTTTTCAGCGTTATTCGTTATCATATGCTAGGGCTGTGACAACAACACATTCTTTTTATTGTTTTGTCTCTTAAGTATATCTTCAACACAATCCATTTCATTAACGATAGACCATTATCACCTCCCGGTAACAATAGGAGATTTCATAGTTTTTAATAAAAAAAAAGCATCTGTTAAAACCAAAAGCAGGAAGTTCAACCTCAGGATGTCTTGTATATAGAGCCGTGACAACAGAATATTCTTTTCATTCTTTTGACTCTCAAGTATATATCCGACACAGTTAGACTCAGCTAATCAATCGAGAATCACATCAGTCTATATAAAAAAAAAAACATACAAGATAGTAACGGATATATACTCAACAGTCCAAACAATGAAAAGAATATGCTGTTGTCACATCCCTAGTTATAACTGAATCGATTATTAAAAGTTTGAAAGTATTTAAAAACGTCTCATACATTTGCTTGACTTGAAAGCGTAACAATATCGTAATTAATTAAGTTATGTTGCAACAAAATAATTACCTATATCTAACAATATAATTACCTATATCTGGGTCCTGGATATGACCTTAAACTATATCCAGTGGTGAGGCCCCAGCTTGCGGGCTTTGGGGAGTGTGGAGCCACCCTTTAATTGTCATTGCTCCCAGGTCCACTCTGACCCGGAGTGGTAGTACCTGTTAGGGTCCTAACTATGGGTTAAATAGAATCCGACTTGAAAACAACAAATATATTCTATTAAAAAATGTTCTTCAAAATCTTTGGATTCGGCATTAAATAACCTGAAAAGGGTTGATATGCCGTAAAACAAAAACAACCAACCAACCAACCATATCTAACAATATAATTACCTGTAATTATTAATACGGCATAAACACGTTGACAGATCGGTTCCCGCTGGATCACCGAAGTTAAGCAACGTTGAGCTTGGCCAGTACTAAATGGGTGACCATTTGGAACTTTCAGCGGCTGTATGTGCTCTTCGCTTATCTCAGCGTTATTTCCAATCGTTCTGGACTTCTGCTTGCTACTAAACTCAAACATACGGGAAAGGTGTGGTTGGGGGATTGCGCAACCTTTGCCATACAATTGCGCAACTACCCTTACAAGGGATATCCTTTGTCTTTCGAGAGTGAACGGAGGCATCAAATGATTAATATGACATATTCTTTTAAACAATATTTCTCCAAACTATCAACGATGTGTTAAAAGATGTAACTGGCTATATTTAGACTTTCTGTCCTCAGTAAGTAAAGGAGACATTTTCTGGACTGGTGCAATCTAGTGTGTCTCCTTTGGGGAAGGGGGAGAGCTGGGTTTCCCCACATTAAAAACTAACATCGTATCTAACGTTGCCCTCGTAGGGAGGCAAGTAAATAAGAAAAGGAGGAGCTATTGATCGATAGTCTCTTACTATAATTTACTCCAAAACAAGCTTTAATCGTCCAATAAATACCTATTGTCTCCAATACGTACCCGTAATTTCAAGTGTTTTTTTTTTTTTGACTTGGGTTTCATCAGCCTAAATCAGATTCAAAACATTTTGATTTCCAGCCTTATTCGCTATCATCTGAGTGAAGTCCGCACCCACAAATTTAAAACTAAAACTTTACAAATTAACCGACTTAAACGTATGAATGTATGCGTAAAGGAGCATTATAAGTCAACTTAAACCTGCCAAGTTACAATTTTTTAATTTTGACTCGTTAACAGATGTTTATTGGCTAAAAACAAAACTGAATTTGTTCTACGGGTTCAAATACACCATGCATCGAGTTTCATATCTGTTAATTGACAGAGTAGTTTAGTTTCGCCCATGCGCACAAACAAGTTCATTTATATATATATATATATATATATATATATATATATATATATATATATATACACACACAGTCTAAAGAAGCCTTGAATAAAAAAAAATGCAAAAATAAAAATAAACAATGCAGTTTAGATTCCCGGAATGGGGGAAAATATTAATTTTAACCTATCGCAGACTAAGCACCTACATAATCCGATTTTTAAAAAGTTTATAATCATTAAAGAGAATTCATTTATATATGGA
>NC_136493.1:99711797-99721797 GCF_053919585.1 Euprymna scolopes
ATATATATATATATATATATATATATATCGAAAATAAGGGTTGTTGCCTGAAGAGGTCTCTAGTTAGTAAATACTAGTAGGACGAAACATGCTCATGACTGTGTAGCAACAAACTACTGCTTATATAAAGACAAATTTAAAATATAACTTGCTCTACTTCTGTATTGAGAACTCTTGTATAAACCTCGTTATATTTCACTGATTACCCTACCTTTTAAAAATAGCAACCTCAAATTATATATATATATATATATATATATATATATATTTATATATATATATATATATATATATATATAATTTGAGGTTGCTATATATATATATATATATATATATATATATATATATATATATATATATATATATATATATATAATTTGAGGTTGCTATATACAGTGATGATCATATTTATTGGCACGGTAAAATAAAAGTTAAATTTTGTCTAATAAATTCTAAAAAAGGGATTAAATTAAAGAAAATAAAAAAAATATATTATGTATTTTTAACTGGCCTTTCCGATGCAGCAATCGGATTTTAGAAAAAATAAATAACAAAGGAACAACAAACATAATTGCAAAAAAACCTTGTTCAAAATTATTGGCACGGCTTTGTTTTTCTTTTAGTATCAGTATAATATCAATCAATTTCCGGTTTACGTGCTTTCTGAACTTTTTTATAGCCATATTATGCTTGTTTAACGCTAATTCAGTGAATAATTTTTTTTCAGATAATTTTTAGATAGCGATTTATTTAAACTATTATAAGTGACTAAATTATAATTTTCAATCGCCATCGTTAAAACTAAGGAACACAGCGAAGACGTCAGGAAGCTTATTGTTGCATGCCATACCAATGGGGAGGGCTATGATAAGATTTCAAAGAAGCTAAACCTTCCCAAATCCACTGTTAGAGCCATAATAAACAAGTTCAAATCGCAAGGCCACGTTATGAGTTTAGAGGGTAGAGGGAGAAAAAGGATTCTTTCCCCAAGAGATGAACGGAAAATTGTTCGACAAGTAAAACAAAACCCAAGGATCTCTGTTGGGGAGATTGTTGATGAACAGAGCACCTCTGGAGTGAATGTATCTCGACATACAGTTGGTAGAGTTTTGAAGAGAGCTGGTTTAAAAGCATGTCGTCCGAGAAAGACTCCCTTATTGAAGCCTATGCACCTGAAAGCAAGGCTAGCCTTTGCAAAACGTCATATTGATAAAGATGTTGCATTCTGGAAACGTGTTCTATGGACTGACGAAACGAAAATAGAGTTATTTGGCCATAATAAAGTGTCTTATATTTACAGAAAATCTGGCGAAGCTTTCCTGCCTAAGAACATCATACCCACAGTGAAGCACGGTGGAGGCAGTTTTATGTTTTGGGGATCCTTTGCTGCCTCTGGACCAGGGCGACTTGTTAAGGTCACAGGTAGCATAAAAAAGGAAGATTATGTTAAAATATTGGATGAAAACCTGAAAGACTCTGCTAAAGAGCTCTCACTTGGTCGTCGTTGGTGGTTCATGCAAGATAATGACCCAAAGCATTCGGCTAAACTGACTAAGAAATGGCTTGAGGACAATCATATTAATGTTTTGGAGTGGCCATCACAAAGCCCAGACCTTAATCCAATTGAAAATTTATGGAGAACATTAAAATTGAGGGTAATGCAAAGGAAGCCTAAGAATCTTATTCAATTGGAGGATTATTGTCAGGAAGAGTGGGCTAAAATTACTACTGAAGAGTGCAACAACTTGGTTGTAAACTATGAAAAGCGACTGAGGAAGGTAATCAAGGCCAAAGGCTATACAATTGATTATTAAATAAATCGTGCCAATAATTTGGAACAAGGGTTTTTTGCAATTATGTTTGTTGTTCCTTTGTTATTTATTTTTTCTAAAATCCGATTGCTGCATCGGAAAGTCCAGTTAAAAATACATAATATACTTTGTTATTTTCTTTAATTTAATCCCTTTTTTAGAATTTATTAGACAAAATTTAACTTTTATTTTACCGTGCCAATAAATATGATCATCACTGTATATATATATATATATATATATATATATATATATATATATATATATATATATGTATATATATATATATATATACCGTGCTTTGGGGTAATTGCGCAAACTAGCTAGAGGTGCTCTTTTGACAACCAAACATACACAGAGCACTTTTTTTCAGTTGGCAATATTATCCGCGGATTTAGGGCAATCACCCCAAAGTACGGTATATATAAAAGTGCCATTGTCTGTCTTTCTTCATGCATTAGAAAAGAATCTACCAAAATACTGTATCAATTTTAAGTCTTTAGACTTGAAATTTGATATATAGGGGATTTGGACATGTGGAATAAATTCATTTTTTTATAGCGAGTAGGAATAGTCTAGAAGGCGTAAAAATTAAATAAAAAAAAAATAGCACCTGGCAAGCGTAAGTCGGCTAAACCTGTTATTTCTACGCATGCGGAAATATACAAGTATATCTATGACACACACACACACACACACACACACACACACACACACACACAGATATATATATATGTAGGTAGAGAGAGAGAGAGAGAGAGAGAGAGGAAGAGAGAGAGAGAAAAGACATACAGATAGAAAGCGAGAGACAAAGAGGGGAAGGGGGAAAGAGAAAGAGAGGGACATCGAAGGTTCACACTTGTGTTCGAGTATTGAATGATTTGAATATACCGTGTCTCTCTCTCTCTCTCTCTCTCTCTATATATATATATATATATATATATATATATATATATATATATATATATATATCTGTACATATATATGTATAAAGTAAGTAAACAGTTGTATGTTAAATTCTAATGACCAAGTCTCTATTCATATTCAGAAAACAATAAAATAGAACTGAACTGTAAAAAATAAACACATAGTTATGTAATTATGCGCTTATTCCTGGTGTTTCATTCCGTGCGATACAACTTTCAATAGTCACATTATTGTTTTTATTTTTTATTTCAGCAAGTAAAAATATACAGACTTGCTAATTTGAATAACCAATAGTCTGTATGTATTGTTCTTAAATGTTAAATGTTAACATTCATCCAACTTTTATATTAAACAGTTCTTGAAAATTTTCTAAACACACACACACACACACACGCACACACGCACATACACACACACACACACATATATATATATATATATATATATATATATATATGCGTAAACATTATAAAACGTTGAAATTCATTAAAATTATATATGCATTCGATTATTCAGATAAATACACTTTTTGATAAAAGACGGAAAATCCTCTTAAATATTAAAATATAGATCTGCTTATGCATATATATATATATATATATATATATATATATATATATATATATATATATATATATATATATATACAATAGTTTTAGCGATGTTTATAGAAGAATACTCAATACTGAAGTGGGCCAAGATATACTTTACTGTGTTTTACATAAGTAGTAAATATGTTGCTAAATATTCATGAGCATGTTTCATTAAGCCAGTAACTGAAGACAACTTCAGGCGACATTCAGAGAGAAAGAAGGGGGAGAGCCAGTATAAAGAAAGTCCGCACTTGTAATTTTTTTAAAAACTGCAAATGTAAGCTAAATTTAATGTAACTATTTAAACAACCTATACCTCATTTGATTCACCTTTTATTTCTTTATAATTTTACCTGTTCATATTTGACTTTTAGTTGAAATATTCTTGTGTTCACGCCAATTTAAAAAAAATTGACTGCAAATTGAGAAGGCAAAAAGAAAGTCCGCAGCAAAACATTCGTTTAAAACGAGCTTCAATTATCGCCCCTTAATCAGTTTAAAATATCCACCAACAGGCAACAAAGCATCTCTAATAGTAATTGTTGTTGTTCCAGGTTATACAACGTAACATTAAGTCCATATGCCACGATTTTCTCTTAGTGGTCGTCAGGAGCTTATTAATCTCGACATTTCTGGCTTATCCAATTGAGAAATCGGTTACAGATTGGAATGTGATGAGAAAACGGTACGGAAGACTGTGCAAAAGCACCAAAACACCGGCAGTGTTCGTAATGTCCCTAAATCTGATCGTACTAGAGTTACTTCTAACAGGGAAGACAATGCTATCAAGATCCGCAGCCTAAGAAACAGATTTAAAACGACTCCCCAAATCCAACAACAGCGCAATCTTGTTAAAAAGTGCTCTCTTTCTACTGCCAAGAACAGATTAAAGGAATTTGATTTGCGAGGATATGTGCAAGACCCAAGCCAATGATTTCTGTAAAGAACAGAAAGCGCCGTCTGGACTTCGTCAGATGCAATGGAGATCATGACTCTTCATATTGGTCAAAAGTGCTTTTTAGCGACGAAAGAAAGTTCAATACGCTAGCCAGTGATGATAGGCAGTACGTTCGTCGGAGGAAAGACAAAGAATTTAATCCTATGTGTTCAGTCTCAACGCTGCAAAGTGGTGGATGTTCAGTTTTGGTGTGGGGCATTATTAGTACCAATGGCCCAGGGCCTATAGTTCGCTTGCAAGGTCGAATTAATTCAACCGAGTACCTTTATATGTTGACTGAACATTTTCCACCCTACTTTAGTCGGAATTTGGATGATAATCCCATGTAGATGCAGGATAATGCTCCCATCCAAACAGCTGGCAATGTCAAGAGGTTTCTGGAAGAACATGATATTCCGTGTTTGGATTAGCGTGCACAATCTCCAGACCTCAAACATATCGAAAACGTATGGCATTACATCAAGCAACAGCTAAGCAATGATAAAATTTCAAATTTGGAAGAACTTTGGTCAAAAATTAAAGAGAAGTGGGATGCCCTTTCCCCAAAATATTGCTGCAGTCTAATTCCAGGAATTTCCTCAAGATTGCAGACTGTCAAATTGCAGAAGGGCTATGCTACCAAATATAAACTAGTTCATAGTGTTTTTGTTGTATTTGTGTTGCATTAATGTCCGAAAGTTACATTTAAATAACAATTTTCCATTGTGCGGACTTTCTTTTTGCTTCCTCAATTTGAAGTTATTTTTTTTTAAATTGACGTGAACACTAGAATATTTCAATTAAAAGTCCAATATGAACAGGTAAAATTATAGAAGAATAAAAGGCAAATCAAATGAGGTAGAGTTAGTTTAAACAGTTACATTAAATTTAGTTTCAATTTGCAGTTTTTGAAAAAAAAATACAAGTGTGGACTTTCTTTTTGTCGCCTGTGTATATGCTTATACATGCATATACATGCATGTTCATATACACGCGAGCGTGTGCATTTGCGTGACCGAAATAAAAGAAAGGAAAAACAATTAACCACTGGTAGAAAAACCAACGGGTGTCTTGACCGGTTTTGTTAAGAACAACAAATGTCTTCAAATCTCTGGGTTTTTTTTTTTGTATTTCGTCTTGTATCTCAATTTTTATTTTGTTTTGTTTTGCAGACATTCCGTCTTCATAACATTAAACTTTATGTTATATATATATATATATATATATATATATATATATATATATATATATATATATATATATATATATATATATACTAGCAAAAGTACCCGTCGTTGACTGGGTTAAAAACAGCCCACAGAACATGAACTCATGAATTTATGAAAGTATGATAGGTTATTAAAAGAGGGGTTATAAATTTGGGTTGAATTTGTGGGTATCAAAAACAAAGCAAAATATGATGAAAGTAAAAATAAAATAGATAAAACACATAATTTATTATGCCATACCTGTTCACACTGAAACACTTATCACAATATTCTGTGGATCTATATTTAAAAAAAAAACCTTGTTAAACTTTGTGACATATTTTCATTCTATAGAGATCAGGTGCGAACGAACACCCCATAATTTTATTATACCATATTTCTTCCAACAGAAACATAATTATCACATTATACTTAAACAGATAGATATGGAACGTCTTTATTAAAGTTTGTGCCTATTTCCATTTTATGGAGGCCAGGCACGAACGCAGACCCCACAATTTTATTATACCATCCCTATTTAAGTTAAACCATACTTATCAAATATTCTTATGTTCATCTATATCAGAAACACTTGTAAACGTTTTTTATTTTTTTTTATTTTTTATTTCCATACTTTGTGCAGATCAAACATACCCATTCCTTTGTCTCGATACATTTTCTATCATTATATTCAATCAGTTTTTTTTTAAATAGTCAACCATATAGGAGCCTAATCGTTACCAGACACACACACACATTCAGCTTTATATATATATATATATATATATATATATATATATATATATATATATATATATATATATATAGGTTTAGTGAGAGAGAATCCCAGCAGAGTGCTCGATTACGTAAAACAATTTTTAAAACAAGCACATAATATTTATTCACGTTTAGATATCGGTATTTCAGAAGATAAAAAGAAGAAAAAACATCAGTTTCAGATCAAAATAAAGAGGACTAATATAAGGTCGTTTATGTCGGACTGTCTTCAGCCGCTGTTTATGTCTATCTCCACAAAAATTCTGTCTCCGACTCTGAATGAACATCTGTATTATTAAAAACCTTAGTTTCGTTTTTGCTTTTGAGTTACGACCGACAATTTCGACAATATATGACTGGTTAATTGAGAATTTTTTTTATTTTTCTATCTTTCTTTAATTCGTAAAACTTAATAGCTCTCTCTCTCTCTCTCTCTCTCTCTCTCTCTCTCTCTCTCTCTCTCTCTCTCTCTCTCTATCCCGCATTTTGCTAATTCCACCGCTCTGATGAGAAGGAAAGTATTTCTTCGAAACTCCACGGATTAAGGACTATCCACTTATCTAGTGTTTCCTTTTCAGATTAAATATGTTTTAAACTCATTTCAAAGTGTTTTAACATGTTTTTTTTTTTTTAACTGTTTGCTCGTATTATAAACTCTATCTCCTATTTGGTTTTATCGAGCTTTTACATCTGGCTGAGCTAACTTTATAAATATTAATTCTTTAATATTTATAATATATTTTAATTTTATCATCTTGGATCAATTTGGTAAATTTAATTGTAATTTTTATTTTATTTTATACACACACACACACACACACACACACACATATATATATATATATATATATATATATATATATATATATATATATATATATATATATATATATTCGGCATCCAAATACAGTACTGTTTATCTGTTCACAGTGGGGCTAAGCACCTATCTCAACCAGTATAGAAACCCGACCGCCCAATTAAAGTCGGAGCTTCTAACCGTTGCGCTATTCGGCTGCAGCTATGCGGGTAGTGAATTAACAATGTTTTGACATTGTGCAATACCTAAGCTCAATTTGTTTACACAAAGAGTGTCGCTTAATACGCTAATGGTAATTTGCATACCACTTCCGAATATGCTCAACATATATATATATATATATATATATATATATATATGTGTGTGTGTGTGTGTGTGTGTGTGTGTGTGTGTATAATAACACATAGATTATATGTTTGTACGTAACTAGTCGCGCATTATTACTTGCATCACCACAGTTATCAATTAATATAATTCATTTTATTAAAAAGTAGTTAATACAGGAACGAACATTTATCACGCAATCAACTTAATCAAGATTCGTTTAATATCAAACTTAATCCAATATACAATAAAATAATCACACCTAGAATGAAGAAATTTTCTAATTAATTTCTTTAGTTTAAAAATCTACTAGTTTAATACACATTTTCCAAGTATTATTAGTCTTTTATATTTCTCAATTTTCGTATCATTTGGATTCTTCAGACTACTGTTCTCATCTTGAGTGTCATTTACATTCTGTTTTGGTTGATGTAATATCGTGATCATTGGATAATAATTCGAATATATATATATATATATATATATATATATATATATATATATATATATATATATATTTACACACACACACACTCATTCTATCTACTATAAATTAGAGATGTTTTCTTTTAACTAGTACCGCGCCTTACACGTCAACACGTCTCAAATACTCAAATATCGTATCTATCACCGTATCTACTTTAAGAACTATGAATATGTATATATATATATATATATATATATATATATATATATATATATATATATATATGCCAAGTTATAGGTATTCAAGGGAGAAAACTCATGAAATTAACGAGGTTATTAAGAGTGACCAGTAAAAGAAGAGCAAGATATATTTTTATTAATATAAACAAATTTACAAGGACGCGACACTGCATATGCTTGGTTAAAACCACAAGTTCTTGTCAGGCGACTAAAAAATACATTGTCCTCTATGGACGAAAGCCAGTTCTCATATATATATATATATATATATATATAATGTATATCACTTTTTTTTGTTTTTACACACACATTTATATATACACATATATATGTATATACGTTAATTATATTTCTGTATCGCTGTATCCCTCTTTTCTCTCTCTCTTTTTCTTTATAAATATACATGCATGTGTGTATTTGTGTGAGTGTGTGTGAGTGTGTGTGTATGTGTGTGTATGTGTGTGTATGTGTGTGTGTGTATTATAATACTACATACTGAAGATATGGAGCCGCATAAATATGAATGTAGAAAGATATTTGATTCGTTTCAGGAAATTAAATTATTAAATAAACACTGACATTCATTTTTGCCAGGTCACTTATATTTACTTAATTGGAAATCAAAGTAAATCAATAATATCGAAGAACTTTTGCCGATACCGGTATCAACCTTTAAGAGTCCTTTTTAGTGATTACATGGTTTGAGGATATTTGTACAACTAAACGGCAAATCTTCCAATTTATTTAACTTCAAAATTTAGCTGAATTGGTAAGCTCGACCTGAAATCATTTTTCATAAACTTTTTTTTTTTTTTCACGTCTATAAATATTTTTTTCCTTTGGGAAATTAAGTTTAGTCCTTAATCATTCAAATACAATCAAAAAGTTGTCGGAAACCTACATAAAAAATCGTTTATTTCTGCCCGTACCTAAACAATGCATATATTAGCAGCAAATCGACCATTGTGGACTGGATCATCTATTTACTATTCAGGAAATTAAAGATTCAATTAGATTCTTATTTCAGTCACCTAAATTATTTAGCGTGAAAGGAGTTTAGGAATTAATATCAAAACCTAAATATTATTTTTACTTGAATAAAAATAACATTAATACACTAAGTTAGGTAAAGTTTGCATAGAATGCTCTGTTTTACGGTTGTTGCAAAAATGGAACGGAAATTTAAATTTCGTTCCATTTTAAATTCGGTACATTTTTATATTACGTCCAACTCATCATTCACATTCGACATGCCAACTTTTATAGGTTTTCGTGTATGCTTACAAGGTTAGGGGTATCTATTCTGAAAGCCATTCTTAGCATGGGGAGGTTTGGGGGTCTATTCCGAAAGCTGTTCTTAACATGGGTAGATTGGAGTGTTTATTCGTTGTAAACGTACCTGACAACCTATAAATGTCGACATTTCCAATGTGAACGGTAAGTTGGACTTATGTAAAAAATAATAAAAAGATATATCAATCTGACTTTTTTCGCTTAAAAATGAAATCAAGATAAATCAATAATCCCGAACAACTTAACAAATGGCTATTGGTTTTTTTTATTAAACGAGAATGATCGTAATACTTTCTTATCTAAATAATGTGTTCGATGTTTAAAAGTAAATTTAACAAGTTTTATTACTATTTCCTGATGTTAACATTTTTGAAAAACTAGCAAAATATACGATCGGACAAGACACGTATATACATATACATGTTTATTTTTTACCAAATGAAAACAGCAAACACACAAACACGCACACACACACATATATATATATATATATATATATATATATATATATACTTATATATATATATATATATATATATATATTTGTGCATTTTGTGTATTGATATTAATATTAGAAATCCTTTTTTTTATTTACTTAAAAAGAAAATACAAGTTTGTTATATACGGTTCGTGAAATTGCATACACC
>NC_136493.1:99726797-99759297 GCF_053919585.1 Euprymna scolopes
AACATCTCTCCCACAGAAGGGACGTTGCGAACCTGTCTTTGTTTTATTGTTATTTCCATGGCAGGTGCTCGTCTGAGCTCCAATCCCTCGTCACCCCTCGCCAATCTTTCACGAGAAACACCCGTCTGGCTGAAACTACTGTCAATAATTTCCCCCACTCTGTATATGTGCATAAATCAAAACGTAGATTCCATGAGCAAAGCTTCTTTCTTAGAACTGCACGCAAGTGGAACTCTCTGCCGCTTGCCTGTTTCCCACCTGACTACAGCTTGGACGTCTTCAAGTCCAACATAAACAAATACCTGACAAACCGCCCTTTTAAGTAAGACACTCTATCAAAACCCCCAATACTAATGATTACTACAATACTATCTCATTGATTACTGTACACGCAATAACCCTTATCCCTGAGTGGCCTTCGGGCCTTGATAAGTGGTGACCCCATGAAAAAAAAAAATTTCAGCACAGTACCAAAAAATATATAAATAGCCAAAATTGTATTTTTATTGTTCAATGTTTTTAATGTAAAATTATATAATAAAATATATTTAACCATGTTAAAACTTCATCTTGCATTATTTGTTAAACAACGTGGTTAATTTAAATTAGATTTTAATAACATTATCACATTTTCAATAATTATGCGATTATATTTTAGTCATTTAAAGTTTGTAAAACATGTAAACAAACTCCTGCCGATACTGGTATCAACCTTTAAGAGTCCCTTTTAGTGATTACCTGGTTTGAGGATATTTGTACAACTAAACGGCAAATCTTCCAGTTTATTTAACTTCAAAATTTAGCTGAATTGATAAGCTCGACCTGAAATCATTTTTCATAACTTTTTTTTTTCACCTGTACAAATATTTTTTTTCCTTTGGGAAATTAAGTTTAGTCCTCAATCTTTCAAATACAATCAAAAAGTTGCCGGAAACTACAAAAAATAAAAATCGTTTATTTTTGCCCGTACCTAAACAATGTATATATTAGCAGCAAATCGACCATTGTGGACTGGATCATCTTTTTACTATCCAGGAAATTAAAGATTAAATTAGATTCTTATTTCAGTCACCTAAATTATTTAGTGTGAATCGGGAAAAATATTGAAATGGTCCCATTACTAATATACATTTCCCTTTTGTTATATTTTACCTCAGTCGAGGTTCTTAAAAATCAGGAGGCTGCCTTCCTAGGAGCTAACGTTTGATCTCTATATGAGATACGTAGCTATTCGAATATTCTATTAAAGTTTTTCTTTATGTATCAAATGTTGAGTTAATAAAGACGTTAAAGAATATTCTTCATCCTCTTCCAGATTGATGAGTTTAATGTTGCAGTGTATCATTTTTTTTTTTTGCATGGAGTTCACCACTTATCAAGGCCCAATGGCCACTCAGGGATAAGGGTTATTGTGTGTACAGTAATCAAAGGGATAGTGTAGTAATAGTATTAGAGAATTGGTAAGGTGTCATTACTTAGGGGGGGGCGGTTCATCAGGAATTTGTTTGTGTTGGACTTGAAGACATACAGGTTGAAGTCGAGAGGGAAACAGGCAAGCGGAACAGAGTTCCACAGACGTGCAGTTCTAAGAAAGAAGTTTTGTTCATGGTATCTACGTTTTGATTTAGGCACAGATAGGGAGTGGGGAAAATTATTGACGGTGGTTTCTGCTAGTCGAGTGTTTTTTTAGAAAGATTGGCGAGGGGGGCCAGAGAATGGAGCTCAGACGAGCACCTGCCATGGAAATAACGATAGAACAATGACAGGCTCGCCACGTCTCTTCTGTGGGAAAGAGGTTGCAAGGTAGAGAAAAGGGCATCCTCCACCAAGCCACGGAGTCTATTTTGTACCCTGTCAAGGCAGGATAGGCTGTGTTTAGCAGCCCCCGCCCAGATGTGGCAGCAGTACTCCATCTTTGGACGTACTTGGCTCTTATATAGATAGAGAATTGCATCATTAGTGAGATATCATCTGGAGCGGTAGAAGGATCCCATCATTTTCCCAGCGACCTTGGCCACAGACTTGATGCATGTGTTCCATTTAAGATCAGGTGTAAAGGTCAAACCCAGGAGCTTATCAAAACCTGAGGCCTCCCTTAGACGAGAGCCATCCATTTCAATTGATGCCAGATGGGGATCAGAGCGTTTATGATGTAGAGATAGGAGCTTGGTCTTAGATGCATTAAAGGTAACCAGCCACCTCTTTCCCCACTGAACCACGCGCTCAAGATCAGAGGAGAGAGATGACAAGAATTCATCTAGTCTGATGGAGAATCTATCTTTTTGCTGTTAACTGAGCTAACCTCACTTGAAGAATGTGCACAATTCCTCGTACAAGCCAATGATGGTAAGTCTTACTGCGGACATCTTATTTGAGCCATGAATACAATGTGATTTTGAATATTTCGTCAGGGTTTTCTTCTAGCGAAAATTATTATCATGACGAAAATTATTATCATTATTATCATATTGTATGGAAAGGATTTCAAGTTCTCTCTCTCTCTTTTCTTCTTCCTCATTTTCTTTCTTTGAAGATTGTAACGTTGAGTATGGAGCAGCCGAACCACATGCCAACATTACCCTGCTCTTTATTGAAACCAACCGAGAGTTCTTTTTAGTTTCCTCGCTGTTCCCTTAAGTGCAATTGTCTGGATCTTTTTTGCCCTTGTTCACCAGGAATATTAGCTAGGTAGGACTTCAAGTTCTTCTTCATAAGCCGTGTGGCACATATAATAACTGGTATGATTGACATCTCCTTAAGATTTCAGTTTCTTTTCATATCATACATGACTTCTGTTCAGACCTCCATCATTAGGGACACTCACTTCAACCAAGGTTGCCACTCTCTCTGACTTATTCCGTATAAGTATATTAAGTTTGACAGCAGCATTTTCAAGGTAGGTGGCTGTAGGTATTACATGGTTGTAATATATGGTATACAAGTGATTTTCAACTGTTCTTTCGGGTTGATGTTCCCAGGACTGGCTCAATATGTGTGTATATATGTATATATATGTGTGTGTGTGTAAGTGTGTGTAATTGTAAGTGCGTATGTGTAAATAATACTTAAAAATAAAAGACTTCTGTAAAAAATATATTTTAATAAAACTATGTAAGGAAAAAAGATTCAAAGACAAAAGCATACTCTTTCTTAATCCAGAATTCTAGTCCTAGATATGACCTTAAACTATATCCGATGGTGAGGCCCCAGCTTGTGGACTTTGGGGAGTGAAGAGCCGCCCCTTAATCGCCATTGCACTCTAGTCTACTCTGACCAAAAAATTCTTCAAAATCACTAGATTCGGCATTAAATAACTTGAAAAGGGTTGATATGCCGTAAAACAAAAAACAACCAAACATTAATCCAGAATCCTATAAGGATGATAATTTCAATTTCGTTTTTTTTTTGTCTTGAATCTTTTTTCCTTACATATTTTTATTAAAATATATTTTTTACAGAAGTCTTTTATTTTTAAGTATTATAAATAGGAGGTTTACTCTTTTTCATTCCACAAACGGCATATTACGATTTAGACACAAAGAGTTACTATTTGGGATCGTGTCTACCAGTAAACAATGTGACGAGGTGAGCAGCCAAATGTCTGTTCACATTGCATTTACACTTCAGCGTGTTAGTAAGGGCAGGGAAACAGTAAACAGGGAGGGAATTCCACAATGTAACAATTCAAGAGACGAAACTAATAGAGCAGAAGGCTTTCCGGAGTCTATATACCTCAACAATAAAGAAGTGGGATGTTGCTAACCGTCGGGTGCGTCGGAGTATGTACGTTGAATGGGGCATAACTTACAATATTATCTACATCCATCTTCCTTTTGTTTGCCGTGCTGCGGTATATCAACTATTTTTGGTTTTATTCAATGCCGAAACACAATGTCTATAATTCGCATTGCTTTCTTCGGAGTACTGCACGCAACCAAGTAAACTGACCTTAATCAAATCCACGGCTATAAAGGATGTAAGGGATAATAATCCGCTATGACTAATAACTCCACAATTTTTTTATATTCAGAAAAAAGAAAATCAAAATCAATATTTAAATACGAGAGGAGGGAACAAAACAGGTCCCCCTATATTTATTCAGCCCGAATGGATCAAAAGAGATTACAAATTGCATTGTTATGATGACTAGACTTATACATTCATGACCTAAAAGTTTAATCTCTCTGTTGAAGATATTGACGGTGTGAGATTCTAAAAAATCCACCCTTGTCATGAACGTTACGTAAGAAGCAGAGATGCGTCATTGAATTCCTCCTTGCAGAAAAAAAATTTGAACCAATTGACATTTATCGGCTTCTGTTTACCGTTTAAGAAGCCGATGCAGTTCATGTCAGGACAGTTAGGTAGACGAGTACTTCGATTTCAGAGTAGCGACAGAGATGTGAGTGACAAAGCTGGTGCCGGAATCTAACGACTGAGGTTTCAAAAGAGGCTGGCAAAAGAACATTAAGAATGGTGATGACTATGCAGAAAAAATAAACTCCGGAACAGAAAAGGTCGCCTGTTTTAATGGGACCATTCCTGTCCTTGTAGCTCTTCAACGTTTTAGTTCAAGAGTCCATAAAAAATAGGAGGTCTTACTCTATGAACGACTCTAGTAGTATAGAAGTTATAAAAACCAAGTTGCTATTTTACTCATTTTTCCAAAGATGTTACAGTGTAACGTGCTTACAATAAATCTGCTTGCATTTGAACTCAGTATTACAACGCATCGGTGTCTATTACATCTCTCGTGGCACTGGACTTGTTCTTGCTTGTGATTGAGCATTAATTAGTTAATTGTAGAATGATTGACTATTAATTATCGGTTGTATCGATCCGAGACTAGAGATAATAGATTTTTGATTTCATGTAATAGTTATCTGACAAGCAGTTAAATTAACACACACACACACACACACACACACACACACACACACACACACACACACACACACACACACACACACACACATAGACACACACACACGCGAGCGCGAGCGCTCGAGCACGCGCGTATATCTCTCCGTATGTATAAAAAGAACTTGGTCTGCCTGTGTGTCTGTGTGTGTAAGTTTGTTCTCTACGAACTCGGACACATCTGTATAAATTACTTCAAAAATTTTCACACAAAAGTACTTTATGTATCTGGGAGTGTTTTTAGGTAAGTTTTGTATCAAAGTGCCTAAAAAAAGTGGTAATCGAAAATAAAAACAAAAAACAAATTAAAGATAGACGAATCTGATTCGACCAAAGTGAACATCACAAGCGCATTTCATAAGTTTTATTACCACACAAGCCGAAAGGCTCGGCGTATAAAATCAACAGTAGATTCTTTGATAAGAACGGAGTGCGTTAGAAATAAATGTTTTCGTTTGGAACACAATTGAGTCATGATGCTTGAGATTTTCATTTTAAACTTTAATTCAAGCCATTATATAAAAATAATATTCTAACGTAAAGAGTAGATTCTCTACAATACAGTGTAGACTAAAATGTATTCTGAACTACGTCACTACGGTGAGATACGTGACGCTGATCGTTGATCCTCTCTCAGTACTGGGCAACGTCAGGTCTCTCTACTACTATATATATATCTATCAATAGATTTAGAGAGATTGGTATGTATACACACACACACACACGCACACGCACACGCACACGCAATCTGTAATTCAGTTTCACGCAACAAACTACATGGTTTCTCTTTCCACATTTGACGTAATCGATATTCGAGTGAAATGCCTGAAAAAAAGCTGTATGAGAATTCAGCAAAGGAAACCAATGATAGGTTCTCTTCGTTATTATTTGAAACCGACGGTATCGATTATATGCTGATCTTCTGTAATGCATATGTAAATAAATATTACGTTCTGAAATTTTCATTTTCTTAATAATCGAGCAATCAAACATCCTGATGAGGTTCTATCTAGCTATCCTTACCATATCTCTCCAAAAGAATAACGCGTCATAAGGAATACATTTCAGTTCTACACAACGTGGTTTCTCTTTCCATATTTACCGTAATCGATATTCTAGTCAAATGCATGTGACGTCGTTATGGCATGCTTAATCAATGAATTGATCCCCTAAAAAGGGGATGATTATGGCAAATGAAAAAGCAGTCAAAATCGAACGTGTTCATTTTTGCTGGCGATTACTAAACTCTAACTTCAACGACAAAGCGAACCAATTCGTTATTCCGTATTTGCGTCAGAAACAAACATATGTTATAATGTCACACAGACTTATCCCAGAAAATCCTCCTCTGTAAGTACTCGATAGAAAAATTCTAACTAGAATGATATCGAGGAAGCGAATGGCAACAACAGAATTATCGGTTTCATAAGAAATTAATGAATTGTACAGTACGAATATTGTGTGGGTCGTCTAGTTGTCTCGGATAGGGGAAGTTTCTAGGGACTATCGAATTAATAAGCGTCCTCAGTGGCATATGTATCCCTCGTAATCAAGATTACGTTTAACTACGTTATTATCTCGTATTACAGGATGGTCATCCATCTGGTGTTGACTACACGCAGCTTATCGTAACTTAAGAAATTTTACTGTTGTGTAAACGTTATTTTATCGTATATATATATATATATATATATATATATATATATATATATATATATATATATATATATATATATATATATATATATATATAGAGAGAGAGAGAGAGAGAGAGAGAGTTGTTATTTGTTTTTGCTTTGCGATACTTTTTAAATGAATTCAATTATATATATATATATATATATATACGAAGGTGCATTTTTACCTAAATGCGAGTTGGGAGATGATTTTTCTCTTTAACCAATTTTGGTAACCCCCCCCCCCAAATGGGGAGCGGTTTATGTATTATTGTTAATTAATAAATAATAGTGGATAATTATATTAAAAAAATAATACACACACACACATACATATATATATATATATATATATATATATATATATATATATATATATATATATATATTGTAAACATCGTCATTCTTGACGAACTACCATCTTGAATATAAAGCATACAATTATTTTCCAAATTAACGTACTCTCTTTTTTTTGAGGGAGTGATTGTGATTGCTCTTTAAACATTAACCTTGTGTCTTACTTTCTCCTTCCGAATGTCTTCTTTGCTAGTGGCATTTATACTATGCGGGATGAACTGTCTTCAGAAGAAGAATGAGGTGTCAAGGCAATATTAAATTCACCAGCAGTCCCCAATCGCATGTATATTCCGCTCATAAGCGACAACGACGATAGGTTTCCGCAGTTCGTGCAGAGAGGTGTCGATGTCCTTATACATACAGCGCCTGGTATTTCCAAATGGTCACTGACCAGGCTCAACGATGCGTAACTTCGGTGATCTTTTAAGACCTGGTGTGTCAACGTGATTATGTCGCGAAGGGGAGCGAGTGAATTGCAAAACTGACTCATTTGTCGGTTTCGATATAAACAGTTTAAATAGAGACAGTCGTCGAGATTGACTTTTCAGAAGAAAAGTCAGTTTCATCGCCATGGATACGAATAAAAAAAAAATTAAATTTAAAGAAGGAAAAATAAGAAACAATATAAAGAGGCATATAAAAAAATAAAATAAAATAATACTCAAACTATTACAGTTGTGACGCTGATTCGCTTTTGAATTTTATTGTTGCTTGGATGAGGTATTTTGTTATTATTTCTAAGTAGAATAGAAATTGAGAAAAACAAAAACAAAAAACAAGCAACAAACAAAAAACAATAAACACAAATGCAGATTCGTACTAAAAGATGTAAAGGGCAAATACTTACATACTTTATTTATATGTAGAGGGAGGAACGGACACAAGTTGTTGGTATTTTACGACAGATGTTGTGCGAGACTAAGTGATTGAACTGAAGGTCCACACACACACACACACACACACACACACATATATATATATATATATATATATATATATAAAAGTGAACGTGTCTGTTTGTCTGTCTGTGTGTTTGTGTGTCTGTCTGTCTGTCTGTGTACATTTCCCTACGCAATAACTCTGTCAATTTTTAGTCTATAGACTCGAAATTTGAAATACCGGGTACTGAGATTTGGGAAAATCGATGTGACCGGTGTCAGCCAGACATTTGGCTGTTAAGGGGTAAAATTTCAACGATACGACCTTTAAGAACTCTACCAAACTCCTCCGACAATTTTGGGTCTAGACACTTGAAATTTTCGATTTAGGTTCCTTGAACCTGGATCTAACTTAATAAAGTGATTTGAGCCCGAAACTATAAATTTTAAGGGGTCATAATAGGGGTCAAAGTTTTAAAAAATTAACCATTCTTTTTGTTTTTTTGCTTTTTTTGCACAGCATACACCTCCAAACACCCGAGCAATGCCGGGCACCCCTGCTAGTATATATATATATATATATATATATATATATATATATATATATATATATATATATATATATGGGATTAGAAAATCAAAAAGACTTGAGTCGAATATTGTTCAACAATAGCTAACCAAACCGTGAAGATAATGTAAGGTAATTAATATCTATAATATTATATACTCAAAATATTGATGGATTAACCGTTTATGACGAATTATGATGTAGATAGTTAAAATAAGTATTTATTGTTAATGTTGTTTCCGTTTAAAGGCCAATGAAAATATGATTCTCTTCAAACTGAAAAAAATGATGAAGTTCAATAGTTAAACAACAATTTAAACCGAGAATTTTTGCATTTCATAAACTTACCTTCATTATTGTCCATAGTGCATGAAAAAAATGTATTCATGAGACAGATGGCCAGATGGTGGCAAACTTAATGTAAGAAATGGACAGTTTCAATCTGGACGTATCTGGCATCGACACATATACTAAACTAATACTTACAAGGCGTGTTTGAATTAATCTCCCCCCTTTATTTATGCCATTATATTCATTTATTTACGAATGAAGGAATTACTTCAAACAATTCGTAATGGGTTAAATTGTTATATAAAAAAAGTATTTGACAGTATATATCGTTAAGAATATTTTTCGGACATCAATATAATATATATATATATATGGAGAGAGAAAAGGAAATGTGTTTGGTATTCCATGTATTCTTTGGAAAAAAATTAAGGGTAATTGGTGCTGTTTGAATGTAAACATATATTATGCTTACAGACAGTAGTATCTCATACTTATGCAATCTTCAGTGTCAGCTCAATGTAAGACATTTTAAATCAAAGATATTTATAGTAAATTTAAATAAAAAAATTCATTACATATCATTTATATATCTTCTAGTAATATAATATAAAAACAAAAATCTGGTTTACGAGCGTTTCTAAGGCGAAAAGAAGGTATATATATACACACACACACAAATATATATATATATATATATATATAATTATATATATACTAGCGTTAATCGTGACATCTTGCACTGATGATTCCCGAAAGGATGAAACCCTAGTGTCTGTAGATATTTCATTATTATAGTAAATAATTATATATATATGTATATATATATATATATATATATATATATATATATATATATATATATATATATATAGATAGATAGATAGATAGATAGATAGATAGATATTAAATTGAACAGTAAGCTTACAGTATATGTTTATTAATTTACCATAACATGAACTGTAAATTCTTATTTTTTCTATGCTAATTAATGGTGGCAAAAGGAGTGAACACCAGACTTCGTAGTTTGAGGAAACTTTGAAACTGTTTTCGATTCTTTTGACCGGCAGTGATTTCTTACACTGAAGATTGCGTAAGCATCAACACTACTGTCTTTGAAAATGTAGATAAACATAATAATTGCTTACATTCAGGCAACACTACTCATTCTCAAAATTCTTCTCCAAAAGCATACATGAAATACCTTTTCTCTTTACACATACACACACATATGTGTGTGCGTGTGTGTGTGCGTGTGTGTGTGTGTGTCTGTGCACATTTCCTTACCAAATTATTCTGTCAGTTTTCGGTCTAGAGACTCGAGATTCAACATAATAAGTATTGAGATTAGGGAGAATCTTTTTAATCGGTTTTCGGTGAGAAATTTGGTTGTCAGGGTGGCAAAGTTCAACGGTTTGACCTTTGAAAACTCTACGAATCTCCTCCGCCAATTTTGGATCTAAACACTTGAAATCTTAAATATAGATTACTTGCACATGGATCAAACCTTTTAAATTGATTTGAGTCCCCCCCCAAATGCATGTTAAGGGATCAAAATTTGTTAGTTGCATTCGAAGTCGAATCTTATGGACAATCCAGAAAGAAAGACAAATTAAAAAAAAAAAAAAACTCAGTTCGATAATTAATTATCTGTTTAACAATTTCCTTTCACTGGAATAATAATTTAAGGGAATTAATTTCCAACATCTCAAAAGAGTTAAAAACTGAATTCGTCGTCAATCCCATAGTTGACTAGAAGAGTTTTAACGTTTAATTACGTTCAATAATACGAGATCCATGTTTTAATTTGTCTTTCTTTCTGGATTGTCCATAAGATTCGACTTCGAATGCAACTAACAAATTTTTTTCGAAAGGTTCAACTATTTAGAATTTTACCAGCAAGATTAGTCCAACCTTATTTTGCAAAAAGAACCAGAATGGATGGAATTCATCTATCGAGGAGATACATCTGCCTTACTTTTAATGCTAGGTTTATTTATGGTGTCTTTTAAATTTAATAAAAACCCTTCACAATTTGCTGATGCGGAAACCTTGTTTATTAAAAAACTATATGTAATAATTATTGTCCGTAACTTGATGTCTACCACAATAAAAACACTGTTTTCCGAAACGATCGTACAAATAATTGATTTTGTTGTTGTTCCTTCTTATGAAACGGATTTTTAATTTAATTATAATTTGATTTTAAAATTATCTATCACATAACTAAATATATATATATATATATATATATATATATATATATATATATATATATATAATCTCGCTAGATTCAGGCACTCTGATGAGTCGTAGACGACGAAACACGTGTCAGTGGATAATTATATTTAAAAATAATATACATGCCGCTCCCCATGTAGGGGGGGTACCAAATTGGATAAAGGGAAAATTATTCCCAACTCGTATTAAGGAAAAAATGCACTTTCGTAAATAATTGAATTCATTCAAAACGTATCGCTAAAACAAAAACAAACAACATATATATATATATATATATATATATATATATATATATATATATATATATATATATACAGGGTGACCCCCCCCCCAAAAAAAACGGGCCCCCAACTCTAATTAGGCCCCATTTCTTAGGGTTTTGTCCGAATGAAATGAAACTTTGGTCATAACTAGTTTATTATATTCAAAACATCACATCAAACCACTCGGGTGTTTGGCCTTTTTTCTCCGTTCTACAGCATATGTTCTAGATATACTTTCTATTTTTTTTGTGTTTTTTAGTCACCCTGTATATATATATATATATATATATATATATATATATATATATATATATATATATATATATATATATATATATATATATATACTATGAGTTAAATAGAAACCAGCTTGAAAAAAAACAAATATATTCTATTTAAAAAAAGTATCTTCAAAATCACTGGATTCGGCATTAAATAACCTGAAAAGGGTTGAAATGCTGAAAAACAACCAACCAACCAACCAACCAATCAACCAACCCAACCAACCACATATATATAAGTTGACTTTGTTGTGTTCCTCCTTATGAAACCGATTTTTAATTTTTAATTTTAATTATAAATTATCAATCATCTTACTAAATATTAAAATAGCTCTAGGATATATATATATATGTCTATTGAGCTTATTATATATCTGTAATACAACGAGCACGGTTTTTCTTGTATTTTAATTACATTAGTGATTACATTAAAATACACTCTGCCCTTTAGACTGTTGTTCTAATCCCCTTTAAATTTATATATATATATATATATATATTTATGTATATATATATATATATATATATATATATATATATATATATATATATATAAATATATATATATAGTAGAGGGGAGAGATGCATATGCAGAATTTAAAAGCTACAGAATTCACGAAAAGGTCATATAAAATCTATTTCACATGACCTTTTCCAACTTATTATTCACATGATATATGA
Source organism: Euprymna scolopes (assembly GCF_053919585.1). Lineage (NCBI taxonomy): Eukaryota > Metazoa > Mollusca > Cephalopoda > Sepiida > Sepiolidae > Euprymna > Euprymna scolopes. Next base: position 99,738,951 of record NC_136493.1, read on the forward strand.
GATGAAACGGGAGATCCATTTGTTTATTTGTTTGGCTTTTGTTGCAATCGATATGTTAACAGTTGGGAAATTCAATTTAGTTTCAATAAAGGTTAAATATTTCAAGCAATTTAATGACACCATTCAGATTTCATCTGCAGGTCACTAGAGGCCAATTATCGCTTGCCGTGGGTGCACTTAAAAACGAAGTTCTGCACTAAAATGAAACGCAATTTACATTGAGAAAACAACTTTACGAACCACCAAATGCGGTTGTTAATTTTTATTCAAATAAAGTTAGATATGTTTTTATTTTTTTTTTATACATATTTTTATTGAAAGAAATAGACATCTTGTACAGATTCTAGTTTTGTTTCTTCCCATCTTCCAAATTAATTTGTTTGCTTCTGTCAGGAACTGGCTGATGTAGTCCCCATATTTATATTTGTAGGCCTAAGTACTTTCGAATCTGTCTGCATTCATCATCAGGGATAATTAATCAGAACAATTGTTAAAATAAAAGATAATCAATTGTGTATATGTATATATTATTATTATTATTATTATTATTATTATTATTATCATCATTATTATTATTATTATTTCATTGGTTAATAGCGTACGTTATTTCAGTACTAGGTTAGTGCAAAAATAATGTCGTTTATATATATATAGATATAGTTGAAGGTCAAAAACGACATTGTTTTTGCACTAATTTAGGGCGTTAGTATTATTAAGAGATGTTATATTTATATTTGAGTTTTTGGTTCTAATTAATAATGCTTTTTACTATTTCGGTAATGCCACAAGCTGCAAACACCAGGGTCCTAGTTTCGAATCTCGGTAGGTTGTATTATATAATTCTCAATTCGCGCAAATAGCTTTGTTATTCTTCAATTTTTTTCATTAGACTTTCCGAGTAAAATTTTACGAGGCACGAAATGGTGTTATTATGCTATATTCATATAATATATATATATATATATATATATATATATATATATATATATATATATATGTATATATATGTGTGTGTGTGTGTGTGTGCATATAAATCTACGTAATTGGATTCACACCTAAACTACGCAAGAAAATATTACAAATTTGGAAATACCGCTGCTAAAAGTAAAGACTTTATTGAAGATTATATTTAGTTTAATCATGCGTAAGGGTTGATAATGCAGTCAATATTAAGTTTAATTTACTTTTATGCCAAAGGAGCAATGGGAGCGTGTTAGACCCTCATTATGAATCAGATACTTTTAGAATTTGTAAAATTTTAAGAATACATAAATGAATTTACAAAACTGAATATTCATTCAATTTATGTTACTTGTGGCCATTTTAAAGAGATTTCAGAGATCACAACATTTGAAAGTCCAAATATGTCAGTTTTCAATTAAATTCAAGCCATCGTCATTGTACACCAATTTAGTAAGATTCCCTGAGTTTCAGTTTCTTCTTAAGACTCTAGTTAGCTGAAGCTTTAAATTTTACATACTTAAAAATCCAAATTTGAAGAAGGGTTCTAAACATAAGGTTTAGTAGTGTAATATCTTGATTTTTATCTTCGTAGCTAAATCCTAAAATGTTAAACATTTTTGAGAATCAGAAACATTTTTTTTTTTTTTTACACAGTGATCACCACTTATCAAGGCCCGGAAGCCACTCAGGGATAAGGGTTATTGCAAGTACATTACGTTAGTGTGGAGATTTGATGAAGTGTTTACTTAAGGGGGCGGTTCATTAGGAATTTGTTAACATTGGACTTGAATACATCCAAGTTGTAGTCCGGTGGGAAGCAGGCAGACGGAACAGAGTTCCATAGGCGTGCAGTTCTAAGAAAGAAGCTTTGTTCATGAAATGGATTTGAATAAGGATTCTAGACACAAGTGCAATTCTATTCCCTATTCGTTTTAATTCACAATTTATGCCAAACTGATCTGATCGGATGATTAATTTTACCTGTCTTAGGTGGATATTCTTCTAGTGGATATAATAATATTACAACAATAATATTATTGCACTAATATTATATAATATTGCATCATAACATTAATATGATAGTCCATTATAATATTGTTGTAATGTTATTAGGATTCCAAAAATAAAATAATATTTTATGCATATTTTATTTTATGCATATTTCATTTTAATTGATTTTTAACCTTGCATGAAAGTTTTCCATTAAAATTTTGTTTACCTGATTTTTAAGGTTCATTTATATTAGTTTTACTTATTTTAAGGGTTAATAACATTGTATTTTTTAACATTAATGAGATTTATTTTAGTTGGATTTTAACCCTTAGTAATATTTATTTTAATTATTTTTAAAAATCTTGATGAAATTTACTTTAATTAAAAAAAAAACAAAAAAAACTAAAGTTTTTAATGGTTTTACTTTAAAACGTTTATTTGGTCCGAAAAACAAATAATGTCGAACGTTTGGTGAGAACAAGAAAAATGGCTGTGACTTGACACCTAAATATTTGAAGTTTTGATAATGACTTAAAAATAAAAAATTAAATAAATGCTGTAAGAGACTCACCTAATAAATGTCACGGTAACATTTATTGGGTGAGTTTTTAACAGTATTTTGTTTTATTTTTAAGCCATTATCGAAACTTTAAATATTTAAGTGTCAGTCCCCGATCATTTTTCCTGTTCTCGCGTAACGCTGGGCACTATTTGTTTTTCGAACCGAATAAACATTTTAAAGTGAGTAAACCCACTAAAACCGTTTCCAGGTAGGTAGAAGAGTAACTTATCTTGCCTTTGAGAGGGGCTTATTTGTTCCTATTTACAATGCCTCCCCACAGGACAGAGTTAGACACCAGGGTCGTTTTTTAACGAGGAGAAAAGGAACAAAAATAAAAACTTGTCTCAGCAGTGAAGGATTTCTCCTCCACTAACAGAGAACAAGAAATTGAAGTGCAGCATCTGAGAAACAGATACTACACTTTGAGGTATTTATTTGCTCTCCCACTGAGCAAATTAGGCACAAGGCCGATTTTTAATGTGAGGAGTGAAGGGGAAATGGGGACCAACTCCCCGGGGAGTAGGGGAGCTGGATAGTGACAATTGTTATGAAGGGTTGCCCCTACATTGGCCAAGGTCTTATATGTAGAGTTGCCCCCACATATGGTCTTTGCTTGCAGTATCTGCCGGAACAGATACTACACTTTGAGGTATTTATTTGCTCCCCCACTGAGCAAATTAGGCACAAGGCCGATTTTTAATGTGAGGAGTGAAGGGGAAATGGGGACCAACTCCCCGGGGAGTAGGGGAGCTGGATAGTGACAATTGTTATGAAGGGTTGCCCCTACATTGGCCAAGTTCTTATATGTAGAGTTGCCCCCACATATGGTCTTTGCTTGCAGTATCTGCCGGAACAGATACTACACTTTGAGGTATTTATTTGCTCCCCCACTGAGCAAATTAGGCACAAGGCCGATTTTTAATGTGAGGAGTGAAGGGGAAATGGGGACCAACTCCCCGGGGAGTAGGGGAGCTGGATAGACACAACTGGTATGAAGGGTTGCCCCTACATTGACCAAGGTCTTATATGTGGGGTTTCCCCCACATAGGGTCTTTGCTTGCAGTATCTGCCGGACCAGATACTACACTTTGATCTTGTCCCGAAGGCCAATCTCGTTTTTGACCACTTTTTCGTACAAATGTAAAACAAACCCGAAAAATGCAATGCTTTAGAATGTGTGATATTGTAGTCGTGTCTTTGTATTACAGGACGACGACGACGACGGACACTCCAACCACTCAGCATGTTGATTAAGCGATGCATTATACAGCGGGTGTTTCTCTTTGATGTGTGACGAGTGAATCGGCAGATTTGAAACCTTTTTTTACCGATTTCACGCCAAGTCTCGTCGCCTATCGTCTGACAATAAAATCCCCTGAGTCGTACGATTGCTTTACGCCTCTTAACTCGCGCGTCCTTTTTGTTATCCTCTTTTTTTTCTTCTTTTTACTCACGAGTTGTAAAAACTGATTGAAACCGACTAAATTAAGTTGGGTCAACCCACGGGGATGGTCGGCGGGGGAAGAGGCGATGGGTGAGAAGGAGAGAACATTTTATGGTCGTTTTGAGTAAGGGTCGAGAGTATAAAGGTCGGGTTGGACTGAATTGTGGATATTTTTTTTTTTGGAGAACGACATTGCTATTTCTGAAGCGGACTTTCGCCTGTTGATTGCAATATATTGTGTTCCTGTGTAGTTCTAGGAGGTTTACTTTCCCAGATTTTGCCTTCTCCCTTTAAGAAATACCGACCAGGCCTCCCAAACATTCTCTCCTGGGGCGCAGAATCTTCAATCACATCTTACAAACCATGTTTTACATCTCGCCTATGGAAAGAGATAAACACTCAATATGGTAAAGTTGAATAAAAGCTTATTTGCTTACGCGAAAAAATTCTTCAGCCTAAGATCAAAGTGTAATATCTGTTCTGTTGTTATACTCAAGTTATTTGGTCCTTAGATAATGAAAGGGAAACCTACTATACTAAGGCAATTTTTACATCTGCCTACTTCCAGAGTAACAGGGGGGAGGGGGAATAGTTATCTCCTACATTAAAAATGACCTTGTGTCACATTTTGCTTTCGTGGGGAAACAAATAAATACCAATAGTTCGTCTGAAAGTTAACTTAAGAAGCGAAAAGTGATCAAAGAACGAAAACACCGAGCCGGAACTGAAAAACTGAAACGAAATAACGACATGAAACGAAATAGTTTTTTTTTTCTTTTTAAAATAGTAGCAGCACTAAAATAGTAAATTTATCTTTCTGTAAGTAATTGCAATACTTATTTTTCATTGTTTAATATTTTTCCTGAAGAATATTTGAAAAAGAAAAAAATGATATGAACTAAAAACATAAAACAAAATAAATAAAAAAAATAGTAAATACAATAATACCACAACATATTAAATTTAAATCGACGTATATTTATTGGGAATAAATGCATATTATGCAAAACAACATTTTGCCAAATTAATTTGGTGCACCCTTTTGGAAAACAATGGAAATTGGGAAGTAAAATATTTTTAAAATGTGCTGCAAATAAAAATATTTATTTCAAAACTATATATACATATTTCAAAGGCGTAACAGTGCCTTCATTGCGTTGAATCAACATAAGGGGCTGAATGGAATCAACATAACGGAATTTGCGTGAATTCCGTTCAGGCTCTTATGGTTGATCCAACGCAATGAAACTACTGGTACCCCTTTGAAATATGTATATATAGTTTTGATATATATATATATATATATATATATATATATATATATATATATATATATATATATATATATATATATAGTCCTGTTTCGTTTTATCACAACTCATCAGTGCCGCTAGACTAGCACCTCTTCCAAGCCGACGATTGAATCTAGAACCATCGCGTTGACAGTCAGCAGTTCTACCGATCGACCCACGGGAGCGGCGCCCGTAAATAATCTCGCCAAATGTCTATTTTAACAAACATCCGTCCAATATATATATATATATATATATATATATATATATATATATATATATATATATATATATATATATATATATATATATATATAAGCCTGATGAATCCTAGCGTGGATGAAACGCGGACTATTCTGTGTAGCATAATTGCCATATATATTTTACTATATATAGTAGTTAAATATATATAATTGCCATATATATTTATATATATATATATGTATATATAATATATTTATATATAATATATATAATATATTTATATATAATATATATATAATATATATATAATATATTTATATATATATATATTTATATATATAATAGATTTATATATATATAATATGACCATGTCAATGACCATCCCTCTTGAAGAAGCCCGCATAAATCGGGCGAAACGTTGAGTATCCAGGTCCTTCCACCTCCATTTTATTTCATATAATATATATATAATATAATATATTTATATATTTATATATATATTTATATATATAATAGATTTTATATATATATATATATATATATATATATATATAATTGCCATATATATGTTATTATATATATAGTATTTAAATATTATTTATTAATTGCCTTCCCATAAAAATATTTATCTAAGTATATATTCGCCTTTATGGCATATATAATCCCGAATTCTGTGACAATATATTTTTTCACTTCGTTTAATCTAGAAAAGATTGTTTTATTAATTCTGTCTATTTCAGTTAATAAGCAAGTGTTACCACTATTGTTAAAATTGCATTTATTATTCCTCTTCAAAAATAAAAATAAAGGCGAAATACAAGTCAGCCGAACGAGAGCAGAAATAATAATGAATATGATTGGCTAACTAACAAGATTAATACCACGTGTCTACATAAAAATGTACGGTAACATTAATTTCATGCATTTGCCTGATAAGTTCGTACGCGTATAACGCACATAAAATACTGTGTATCTTAACTGTCACATATATTTTCATAACTTGCTACCTAGGCCTATTAACGTGTTGACCACTGATGAAGTAAATAGTGAAAAGTGACACATAACTATTTTTCCACCTATACAATTTTATATATTTGCTTCCCCACCAAAGCAAATTAGGCACAACGCCGTTTTTAATGTGGGGTAAAAACCAGCTACCCTAAAAGTAGGCAAAAAGGGGGCACTCTGGTTACCAAAAATAATAATTGTCCCAGTATAGAGGGTTTCCCCTCCATTGATTGGTACAAATTATCCTAAGTGTAGCATCTGTAGAACAGATACTACACTTTGATCCCGGCCCGAAGGCCAAGAACAACAGGATATTTATTTGCTCCCCCATCGACCAAATTAGGCACAAGGCCGATTTTTAATGTGAGGATTGAAGGAGAAATGGGGACCAACTCCCCGTGGGTTAGGGGAGCTGGATAGTGACAATTGATATGAAGGGTTTCCCCTACATTGACCAAGGTCTTATATGTGGGGTTGCCCCCATATGTGGTCTTTGCCTGTATCTGCCGGGAAGATACTACACTCTGATCCCAGCCCGAAGGCCGAGAACAACAGAAAAAAGGCAAGCCACTTTTCTATTTATTTAAAAATATATATTACATATACAATTTAATGTTGATACAGGAAATAATTATATATATATATATATATATATATATATATATATATATATATATATATATATATATATGAAATTTATTACTTTGAGTCCAGAATGAGTTTACAAATTGTTTCAGCTAGAGGAAAATCCTCAAAGAGGAAAAATCCAACTAGCATCGTCAGAATTCATAGATGGACTAAGTTATAAAATCAAATAAGAATGGAAAAATCTTAGATGAAGGGGAGTTAGAAAAGAAGGGGGAGTGGTAGGGAGAGGACGTTGGAATTTAAACTAGTAGGAGTGTATACAATAAGAGAGGGGTTTATAATTAAATATTAATTATGTGTAAATTCTTATATACTTATATACATACATATATATATATATATTACATTTCAAATATCAGTTTTCTATTTCAAATATAAAATTTTACACCACAAAACCTGTACATAGCGTAAACCTAGAACTACAAGTACTTTTAATTTTCTGAACACTTTCAATACAGGAAACCAAAACGCATTATGTTCATCAAAATGTTCTTTTATTGTTCAATGATGATATAATCGAATCAAAATCGGAATAAATCAGACCATTCTGAAGAACATATGAGATTGTGATAATTGTAGAAGAGACTGCAACTAACGACACAACGGTCTGTAAGTTGCAAGGAAGAGAAAAGGGTGGGACTAACTAAAGTACAGGTAGAAGATTACTTCATAGAGCGTTAGAAAGATCAAAGACTTTTTTTTTTTCAGAAAACTTAGCAATAGATTTGATATTGGTTATTAAATGAACTTGAACATTCCTGGCTGCCCGGTTACTTCTGACTCATTCGCAGATTTTTTTTTTCTACAGTATATAGTTGTTTGAACAGATTGTTATTTTTGTGATCGAAAGTTATAAGTTTTATCTACTAATATAATAAAGTGATCAGCGTTCCGGAGTGAGCTATTTGCACTCGTCACACAAACCCCTAGATAGTGTAGTCAAGAATAGATCAAGTAGGGAGGTTTGCTGACCCCCGCGACCTGGAGGAAGGGCGGATCTTGAAAGGTATTCTGTGAAATGGAATGCGATATAGAGAAACTAAACATGCTGTATACATTTGCGTCTGTGTAGTTAAAGAAATCGAGCCAATTACTCTGGTGGACATTAAAATCAACAAATACATGTATTTGAGCGCTTTTCATAGTTTTTTTTTTCGAAATAGTTTTCATAAAGTTGTATTATAATGGCTGTTTTCTAATATATACGGCACCTTATCGTTTTCTATACATCTCATGTTGCTTATTGCTTTGAGCAATATGGTGTTCTGCTCTATTGCGCCCAGTAAATGTTAAGCATGTTTTTTTTTCTATGATGGCCCCTCCCCCCCTCCGGACAGGTACGCCAGCTAGTTTATAATATAGATACGGCTATCCCCGCTGGCATTACGATAGAGTTACGTTGCGAGACGAATCAAGGGTTGATAAGGCCAAATGCCAAACCGGAACATCAAAAGAAATGATCGAGCCGAACCCAAAATGAGGGAGGCATTTTTTCTTACCCCTTTTGTTATAAGTCCCTTCCCATCACTCACACGCCGAAATCTGAAAAGAAAATAAATCCTCCGTGACTGTAGTGTTCGACTAGGCGTGAACGTAAGATAATGTATTACAGCAGTGAACGCGTATTAATATTATTGCTTAGATATATTTGGAGGGCGTGTATTTCTGTTTATACAGCAGAATAGCCTCTAGCAATTCATAGCAGTCTATCGACGGGCATCTTAACATAAACAGTATAGATTGCAATTAATTCATGCGTCAGTTACTCATATGTCCTCTGCCGTCCACCTTCGAGCTAGAACTGTACCCTGCTCAACGAAGTTTCTGGCAGCAGAAATGCAGCAGGCTCTTTAGATCCTAGCGGTAAAAAAAACACGTATTTGGCGATTTAAATGCCACCACTGGAATTGGCTCGGTTCTCATGGACTTCTTGTCTCCCTATTTTATAGTCTCGCTTTTTCTCCCCCACATGTCCATATTCCGAATTCGTAGCTGTGGCGAGATTATAAACAGGGAGACAAAAACCCATGAGAACCAGTGAATCGATTTTTTTAACTACACAGACGCAACGGAATACAGCATGTTTAGTTTCTCTAACTTTCCCTTTCACAAACTTACTTTCCCGACCTGCTTCCGATGGCGTGAGAAATCAGCAAGCCTCGCTACTTGATCTATTCTTTGTACTACAAGGTGGCCCACTTAAATGTAGCCTGATCTTTCAAATCTTTCTCTAATCGATTTTTTTTTTCAGATTAAGCAACCCACTTAAAAGTAGCCCAATCTCTCTAATCTTTTTCTTATCGACCAACTGACACCACAAGACAAAATGCAATTCTTTTTCTAACAAGATGGCGCTACATACCACACGTCTCACAGATCACTGACTCGAGTTCATGACATGTTTACGGAAGAGAGAACAATCAGAAAAGGGTTATGGCCACAACGTTTCCCAGATTTGTAATCATGTGATTTTTTTTTATCTTGGGGAGAATTTAAAACAAAAAGTTTATGCAAATAGTCCTCACAATCTAGACCAACTAAACGAGAACATTACTAATGCTATCAGGAGAATCAACAGAGAAGATCTATAGGCAGTATATGCAAACATTGTTAAACGTGCCCATAAATGCATAGATGTCAATGAAGAGCACTTCCAGCATCTTTTATAACACTACAAGTAATTTAAAAAATTCTCCAGATAATTTAAACAATAAAAGAATGTTCCTTCTCTCTACTACATTCCTGGGCTACTTTTAAGTGGGCCATTCTATAGTTGGGCCTTGTGTGACGAATGCCTATTACCCACTTGAGGAACGCTGATCACTTTGTTATATTGGTAAATAAAACCCCTAACTTTAGACTACACGATTGAAAAATCATCATCTTCATCATCATGACGGGCTCCTTGCCCGAACCAATGTGACTCGTCTTCTCCAGAGTTTCCTGTCTTCTATCAGCTTCCTCAGATCTTCAGGTTCACAGCTGGCGTCGTGTGCTATTTGCTGGATGTACGTGGATCTAGGTCGTCCTCTGCTTGCGCGTCCGTGTCGTGGAATACATAGCAATACATCACTCACCAATTCATGCTTGCTCCTCAGACAATGACTAGCAAATCGTAGGCGTCTTTCTCTCATGGTATTAGATATGGCAGGTAAGTTGCCATAAAGTTGCTTTTTCGTGGGAGTATTTTGCCTAGTTTTTTTTTCCAATTTTTTGGCAAGTGCTCACAATATCCACATTATAAAAAGCCTAGACTGAGTCAAAAGTAAATAGGCAGTCAAAACAGTTCTAATTCAATTAATTCCTAATATTAAATCTGTTGCAAAGTTTGCTGCAAGGGGAAAAAGTATTGGGTCTTTCTACCGCTCCATGGAGTACTTGACACCTGACGTCTCCAAATCCAGTGTTAGCAATTAATTATCAGGAACCGTTTAAATTTGATTACTATTAATTTGTGTTCATTTAATTCATGTTCAATACTCCCGTAATATTCTTCAAAATTAAATTAATAATCACGTTGACACAAGGAAAACATCTTCACTAATTCTTTTTCACGCAAGCCACGCGTCTCTCCTGACTAAAAAAAGTTGAAAATAACACCATTGAAGAAAATATTTTCTTTTCTAGTTACACCGCCTCACGACGAAATTAAAAGTAAAAAAAAAAAACTAATATTATTCCTGACGATGGTGTTATATTGCTGAAACTTAGTTCATTTTAAGTAAATAATTTTTGCGTGTTATAAATAAAAAGTTTACGTTGTGATGACTTCCTAAACTTACGAATGTCAATTATCTCTCTTTCTCTCGTTTTCCCTATATATATATATATATATATATATATATATATATATATATATATATATATATATATATATATATATATATATACGCACACACGCACGCACACACAGATATGATAAGGGCTGTCCCCTTTTCATGTAAGTATCAAAAATAGAAAGATTTAGTTAAAATGAAAATGAAATAAAATAAACGAAATTCGAACCTCGTAATTTTAGGTTTAGAAATACGTTACTGGGAATATAGGTTAAAATTCCTTTTGTAAACAAAGGAAAAAGATTTGGACACGCATTTCCAGAACACGTAAAAGAAGACACATGTTTTAACATGTGTATTACGTCATGGAAAATGGGAAGTTCTCGATATAGTTAGAAACTTTAGAGTCTGGGAGAGAGTCTGAGAGAGAGTCTGAGGACGACAGACGATAGTCTGGAGTTGGGAATCGAACGTCTAGAAGCGAGACGGTACCTTTGAAACATAGAATGTGAAACTTTGAATTCTTGGAAGCAAAGCCACCGGCCGGTCCATGGAAATAAACCCATCATGTGTTTTTATAAACGTCGTCTTTGTGTTGTAATTCTACCCAAAAGGTAAAGTGGAAATTGTCATTATATGTCTTCTATATCATGTGGTTTAAAATGTCTTTACATACACAATGTGAACACTAAGACTGTCTCAGCACCCAAAGAGCTTCTACACTTCTAAGTATGAACATTTTATATATATTAATCTCTTTAATAACACGGACAATCTCTCTTACAACATTTCTCTCTCTAAGACACAACAACAAACTCTTAATAAGACTCTCTAAGACTCTAAGACTCACTTTTAAGAAACCCTATTTGTAACAAATACAATTTGGAGCCAGAAGCGACCAGACCACCCAGCAAGGGTGGGTTTAAAAAAAAAAAGAAAAAAACTTCGGTTACCACGGAAAAAAAGAAACACAACGTTTTAAAAGGGTCCAAGATAATTAAAAAATAAATAATGACTATATATATATATATATATATATATATATATATATATATATATATATATATATATATAGTCATCTACATATAGTAGAGATCGGATTACTAATCTTTTTATTAAATCATTATAATAATATTTAACAAAAAAATAAAATTGTTCCACAGGCTTTAATCACCTATATATCATTCATAGTTAAATAGACTTTCAATGTATCAAAGACTTTTGGAAATCCCTGTATGTTAATCTTACTGTGAAAATGTTTATATATAAATTAATAGGAGAGCGTGTGTGTTATTTATATTGTATGTCACGTTTACATCTGAGTGACTGTCATTTAATGGTTATGAACTTCTATTTCTTGTAATAAATAATTTGGCCTAGAATTCTTCATAGGTTTTTGTTTCGAGTATAGCTGATGGCACTCCAGTTATTTTTGTTTTTATAAATAATTTTATCAAAAATTCTTCATAAGTTTTGGTTTCAGTTTCCATTCATGAAGGAACTCAAGGTATCTCTCTCTTTCTCTCTCTCCATATATATATATATATATATATATATATATATATATATATATATATATATATATATATATCATAAGTGTTCGTTTCGGTTTCAATTCAAGCTGATGCGCCCAAGTCATATGGATATATATATATATATATATATATATATATATATATATATATGTATATATATATATATATTTATTTTTGAAATCGCAACTTTATAATATATAAAACATCCATAGAACATTAACAATAATAATATATACGAAATCTGCAAAGAATTAAAATATCATATTAAAGCGTACTTTGCGACCGGGCTATTTCGGACGTCCCTGCTAGCTTAGATAAATACTTTTGCAGTTTTAACAAAAGAGATACAATAATATCAGAGCGTCTCCATTTACGCTGAACATCTACAGAATGCCAACATCAATATATTACATATGAATGAGTTCCCTGTGGAATTTCCACATGCCCCGCTAGTTTATTGTTAAGGATATATACTGAAAACTATCATGTGTCTGGAGGGATGATCAAATGGTACGAGCTGATCTATGACGCAAATGTTGCGCAATCACTGTCCACTGTTATTCTGAGTCGGCGCTGCTTGATTCCAGTGGCAAGTCGAACACCAGGACGACTGAAAACAATGTCAAGATAAGTTGAGAGCACATTCAGAACCTGGTATTCCCAAATGGTCACACTTTCTTAGTACTGACTAGGCTCAACGATGCTTATCTTCAGAAATCTAACGAGAATCACTGTCAGCGTGATTATCAATTATGTTAAATGATAATGAAAAACACCCGTCCATTTCAAACGATTATCAGTAATTTTCCTTACTCTTTATCTGTACCTAAACCTAAACACAGATTCCATGAACAAAGCTTCTTTATTAGAATGTCACACCTGTGGAACTCTGTTCCGTTCCCCTTCTTTCCAACTGACTACAATGCGGTCGTCTTCAAGTCCAACGTGAACAAATTCTTGATGATCCATCCCCTTAAGTAATCCAATTTACCAAATTTCCACTACTGACGATTACTACGACATTTTCCTAATTGACTACTGTACACTTATTAACCCTTATCCTCGAGTGGCCTTCGGGCTTTGATAAGTGGCGACTCTTTTGTAAAATAAAATAAAAATTGAATATACCTTGTAATCACACCTGCGTGTACAGAAAACCCACAAATATCCATATAAACATATATGAAATAAGAGCATTCTTAAAAAAAAATCCTAAAAGAACAAAACAATACAAATATACAAACACAATGAAAAGATTAACAAAACATGCTGAGCCGACGAGACGTCAACCGTCTTTCAAATGGACACAAATCTCAGCACGAAAGGCAGCAAAAAAATAATAAAAAAGAAAAAAATCTTCGCACTCTTTTTACGCATTTCTTTTTTAAGTATCAAAAGGAAGGTATTAAAATACACACGTACCCATCAAATGCGATAGCATCAACTATGTTAAACAGTAACCATAACTATTATCGACATAAATTATTTGAAATGGAAACACCCTTTGGAAATTAGTTAAAAAATATATATATATATTGGTTTGTCTTGGCTTCGTATTAAAAAATAATATTTAATAAAAGTTATAAGAAACTATAACTTATCACATATATTATAACTTAAAACAGTTCGTAATTATCAGCTCTGGGTATTGTAGCCATCTTTATTTAGTAATTTCCGGAACACACTTGGAAATCTCCGTCAATACTCGCAGCAGACTATGTATATACTAAATTCCCCTGAGTGTCTATATATTGGTTGTAAGATTTTTTGTAAATTTTATTTTTTTTGTTGTTGTTGTTATTTTTTTGTTATTAACGATATAATGTATTTTATATGAGAAAGGGAAAAATTAAAAGAAATGAGAGAAATGTGAAAAAAATAGATATAGTAATAAGAAGGCATGAGATGAGAGAGAGAGAGAGAGAGAGAGAGAGAGAGAGAGAGAGAGAGAGAGAGAGAGAGAGAGAGTGAAAAAGAAAAACGAGAAAAATTATAGAAAAGAATGAGAAAATGGAAAATAAGGTAAAAGTTAATAGAGGAGGATACTGAAAAAATGAGAGAGGGTTGGTGGGATGAAGGGGAGAGGGAGAGAGAGAGAGTGAGAGGGGAGATACAAGAAATAAGCGGAACGAGAGAAAATAAGAAAAATACAGAAAGAAAATAATAAAAAGAATAGAAATAAAAAGATTTAAAAATGAAAAAAAAAAAAAAAGAAAAAATGTATATTTATTACTTAAGCCTTGCTGCGGTACTGCTGTTTCTGCGTGTGTAATTTTTCTGCCATTTTGAATATCACTATTAATTTTCTTTTTGATAAAGGGAGGATTTGTCCAGAAATTAATCAAATACCTTTATCATCTAAGGACTTCACACTACTCCAGACATATGAGTAGCCTAGCTTACTGATGATTATGAAATATTTTGATTAATAAATAAATAAAAAAGACACTTGTTTACCTCTTGTTTATCTCAATGCGACGTCGTTTGTTTGGTTTAGTTTTCTATTCACATTACTGTTATTTGTTTTGCATTGCTCTTGGGTTTTTTCAACCTCTTATATAATATTTATTGAAAAAAAAAAAAAAAACACGTTGACATACAACCAATATATTTGCTTACATAGTTATTCGTGCTCTACGTGCGTTAAAAATATATAATTAATATTAAATAGAAATTTAAAGCAACTTAATTTAACGTAGATATTTACTGTGAGTAAATAAATATGATGTATTAATCCCCGGCTAGTGAATTCTCTAAAGATGACTTACAATTTTTATATCGTTATCATGATGCCCATGAGGACAACGTAAAACATGACCTTGCTATATGTGTGTTATTTCCGCTCTTCTAACGATATACCTTTGCTACAAGCAGGCCGTCCGGTGTTGCCCGATCGCAAAATACGTTTAAATACAATATTTTAATTTATGCAAATTTCGTAGTTATTATTATTATTATTATTATTATTATTATTATTATTATTATTACTATTGACTCATTACGAATAGTCACACAGGCCATCATCGAAAATTTCTCTTTGAGAACAACCACAAGTTGGAGAAATAACACATATAGTTGACTTATGTCTTCCAAGCATTGGATTTGTTTTAAAAATTAGAGGTTGCAAATAATCTAATTGCTAGAAGTACATTATCCACCTTTCTCGGGTGCAAGCGATAAACGCTACTCGCTGGTGCATCTCATATTTTTTTTAAAAGTGAATGGAACGTTTAAGTGCGTGCAGTTTTAATAGTACGGCATAATCACATTGGCGCACCGGTTTTTGCTATATCACTAAATTTAAGCAACGCTGAGCCTGGTTAATACCAGATAAGTGACTATTTGGGAATAACGAGCGCTATATGTAATAGGACGTCGATACCATCTTACAGCTAATAAAGAACTTGACGTCGTTATCTTCCCTGTTCAGGATATACATGAGATTGGGAACAACTTGTGATTTTACTATTCTCATTAGGCTTCCTTCTTCGTAGGAAACCAGTTAAACTATGTTACAGTGAATAGGGCAGCATGTATAATGTATGCACAATTTTCATCCGCAGACCTTTTGAAGGGCGCTCATATGCGCTAGGTGTGTCAGAAACTGACCTTACGAATGCGTGAAAAAATATTGAATAATTCGACCCCCTGTCTTTCCAAGCTTATAACTACTCGAAAAATGTAATTCAAACCCTAATTTTTTTTTTTTACAATTAAAGGAGCAAGGACCAAGGTTTCATTTAAAAACAAACATAAAATTAAAAAAACAAAACAAAAAAAACGTGATTTTTAAAGAAAAATGGTTTTAAACTTCGGATTTTACATGTAAATTTCTAAAAAACACTTCTTTTTTTGTTTTAAATTTGAATATATTATTTATTGATCTTTTATCTTCAATTTGTGATATATACAACTTTGGTGAGTAAATTAATTATTTACTTTTTCAGCAGACATTTCAAAATGGGGGGGAGTGAATTTAAACGTTTGTCTAAAATATTATATTCGGTTTATTGGAAAGAGCATAAAATTTCACATTGACCATGAAAACCTCGTAAAAATTGAATCAATAGAAAAATTTTGATAGATTTTTAAAGTTTAAAAATGGAAAAAAATTTAACTCGTAAAATTCAATTGATTTCATTACGTAAAAAAATTTTTTTTTTAAATAAAAAAAATAATATTTCTATTACATTTTATACAACTTTATAAGTTTATGTTGGAAGCATACTCCATAAAGAAAATAACAACCCACTTTTAAAAGAGAAATTGCGAGTTTTTTTAAAAATATTTTATTCACAGGTTCGTGTTAAAAATTCCCCCCAAACTCTGATACACCTACATATGCGCGTGATGAGTGTTGTCTCAGAGATGACATTCGTTACCGTTCGTATTTTTGGATTATTGGTTGCCGATCCTGCATTGGTGGCAATCAAAAGAAAAAAAGCGATGAAATTTCATTGTGAGATTTCGTTAAATGACAACTACCAACAAAGATCTCGCACCTTTGTTCCCCCTCCCGTAATTTGCGAAGGCGAAAACAACGGGAAATTATTTATTGCAGCAAATATATTGACAAAGCAACAATATATACGATATCAGAGCTTGTAATTATAAAGCCCAAGTTCCATGAGCAAAGCTTCTTTCTTAGAACTGCACGCCAGTGGAACTCTCTGCCGCTTGCCTGTTTCCTACCTGACTACAACTTAGACGTCTTCAAGTCCCATCTAAACAAACTCCTTACAAACCGCCGCCTTAATTAAGACACTCTATCAAAACCCCCAATACTAATGATTACTACGATACTATGTCATTGATTACTGTACACGCAATAACCCTTATCCCTGAGTGGCCTTCAGGCCTTAATAAGTGGTGACCCCTATGTAAAAAAAAAGTTTTTAAAAGCGAAAAAAAGAGCAGGAATAATTCAAACAGTCACTAGTGTGACAGGTCGTTCAAAAACGACAATCGATTCTTAAATGTTTGGTTATATAAGGAAAACACTGTTTTTGTTACGTTACTATCTTTTAACAGGGCAGACTGAGAAAACTTATTTTAGTTAGAATTATTCGTTCGACGCAATAGCGACATCAGATATCATTTTAAAAATTTGAACCATCTCTTGAGAAGGTAAATTACGTACGACTACGAATTTCCTATTACGAAGGGGCGGTCGAAATGTAATAATAATGCTATCTATTTATATTCTACTCAGATGGATTAGAGCGTGTTGCAAATTGCATTGTTATGATGGCTGAACTTATACATTCATGATCTGAAAGTTTCATCCCTCTGTTCCAGATATTGACGATGTTAAACTCTAAGAAAGCAACCTCTGTCATGAGCGTACATCAGGAGCATAGATGCATTATTGAATTCCTGGTAGAAGTGTATTGAGAATGCTGATGACTATGCATAAAAAATAAATTCTGGAAAAAAAAAGTCACTCGTTTTAATGGTATCACTCCCGTCTTTGCGGCTCTTTAATCTGCTTGAGTTTAAAAAGTAGGAGGCTTTACTTTTGAAACGGCTCTCGTATGACAAAGAGAATTATTGTTGGTTCATTTATTAGTTCACTTGGAAGTGTATTTCAAAGTCGATGGATTCTGATTGAGAAAGCAATCCTCTTCGTTTCAGCTGGAATCGGTGGTAAAATACTTTCTAATTGTGTGTGCGTAGACCTCTCAGTGGTGCAGGAGTGATTAATGGATCATGAGGTATAACGTTATGTCCATTGATTTCAAATGAGATAACCGCGTAATCGTCGGTGTTCAAATGAACAACAAAAAAAAGTTAAGCTTTTTGAGTCGGATCTTATAGGTCAGATAAGATAGGCCCCGGCCCTGTCGGTGGGGCATTAGAATACGCAGACTGTCCCCCCTGCAGAGGGTAAAAGTCCCTCAATGGGGGTCCTGGATATGACCTTAAACTATATCCAGTGGTGAGGGCCCCAGCTTGTAGGCTTTGGGGAGTGTGGAGCCATCCTTTAATTACCATTACTCCCAGGTCCACTCTGATCCGGAGTGGTAGTACCTGTTAGGGTCAAAACTATGGGTTGAATAGAAACCGACGTGAAAACAACAAATATATTCTATTAAAAAAAAAATTCTTCAAAATCTTTGGATTCGGCATTAAATAACCCGAAAAGGGTTGATGTGCCGTAAAAAAAAAGCAACCAACCAACAGATAGGCCCGGCACTAGCCCTCATATGAGCAGTGGTTTTGAACAAAAAAAGTGTGTGGGGGGGTGAATTGCTGTTTTCTTTTGCAGGATGTCCCCTGCATTAAAATGCTCACTTTTTTGTATTAACTTTGTTCTCACAGGGAGTCAAGTAAATAGCTATATTTTGTGAAACTCTTAAATGGGACAAGGAAAACAAAATAAGCAGGTTCTTGTTAAGACAGAGTTGACAAACCGATTTTTGTTAATATGTCGTTTAAAGCAACAATATAACATGCTTAACTGGCATGTCGAAAATAGTAATATGTCTAAAAATGACGAAAATTCATCGAGTAGAAAGTTATTTATAGTTAAAGTAATTTTTACGAAAAATTAAGTAAAATTGCATTTTTTCGTAGACATTTTAACGTAGACTAAATGGGGGATATAACTCGGAACAATACTTTAGATTACTTGTTCATGGCTTGTAATAACGCTTATCTAAAGTGATAGGCATTTTTTTTTTTTACTAAAAACACAATATCAGTAGTTCTTGATGAATTTTCGTAATTTTTGGATGTATGGTTATTTACGAAATGATAATTAAGTACGTAATGTTGTTTTTACTTAAAACGACATATTTGAAAAGAAAGAATCGATCTGTTGGCTCTATCTTTAGCAAGCAGCGAACATATCGAAATGAAGTTGACTTGTATTTGAAATAACAGGCGTCTTTTTTTATTTCAGGAAAGTTCATTTCTTAAAAACAACAAAGGGTTACGTCAGACGTCACAATTTTTATGCTAATATTTTTTCATAAAAAATATTAAAACTGTTAAGACATATAACACTATTAGGTTAAAGTGTTCGAACTAATTTTTCACTGTTTATTTATTTAAAAAAAAAAATTTTATCAAAGGGGGAGGGGCTGTAAATTCACACTTGTCCGTTCGTCCGTTCGTCTGTCCACACTTTTTTTAAAAAAACTACGCCTTGGAATTTTTTGAAATTTTGCACAAACATTAAACATGATATAAGTAAAAAAGTACCAGAACGGATTTTCCGGGAAAACGCCGGTTGGCCCACTAGGGATGCCTTTCGGATTAAAATGACTAAAATGTACATTTTTGTGCTTATTAAAAAGATTTGATGCCTTGGATTTTTTATAAAAGTTTGCGAAAAGTTGTAACTAACTGATGTCTATATAATTTTGTTTGTCTATACTTCGCGATAGCTCTTGGGTGTGCCTTAAGGGGCTCTTTTAGGGCTAATAAAAACGGTCCATTTTTGGGACTATTTTACCATATCTGTTCAAAATTTTCTGTGCAGAACTCATATTTAAAGATGCTAAATCCTTGGCCACTTTTGGGGTTAAATATAGAGGGAGGGCAAATGATGGACTTAGTCATTTCTTTTTTTGCATGGTGCAGAACTCAAAGATTAAAACTGCGCCATTTGTTTATTTTCCCAAGGACTTGACGTCCTTTGGGGACTTTTGGGGTTAAAATGTGTGTGTGTGTGTGTGTGGGGGGGAGGAATGCTGAACTTCGTCATTTTTTTTATGCCTCGTTCACTGTGCACTCACGGGCGACCATGTATGCTTCAATTGCATTTTAAGAAGTAATACCTCCGTTTTTAAAAAAAAATTTTTTTTTACTCTCGTTCACCGCAACCAAGGCATGTCGCCACTAGGACATAAGAGGCGACTATCTTCTGGGACCATGTTTAGAGGAGATCAACGAGATGTTGGTTTACAGTACATTTA
>NC_136493.1:99764297-99766797 GCF_053919585.1 Euprymna scolopes
ATTATTACATAAGATGTGCTTTCACGAGTTCACAAGCGATTGACCGCCATATTTTTTTTTTGGGGGGGATGATGTATAACAAGACATACTTCAGTTATCTCCCCTGTATATATTGTTTATTATTTAAGTATAATTTGCAATTTTTTTTTTTTCGAGAACTATGTTCGTTAATAATTAATTTTCTGCTCTATACTTTTTTAAAAGTTTTGGATATGGTACTAATTTCGACATAACAATTAAATTGTTTTTTTTTTTTTTTTTTTTTGAAATTCAATTTTTCGATTTTCGTTTGTTTGTTCCAACACCGAAGAAAGTGTTAATGTTTTGTTTTATTAAAAGAAAAGAAAGAAAACATTAAAAAAAACAAAACAAAAAAACAACAACAACAAAAAAGCACCAGAAACAAACAAGGGTAACATATTGCCAGCTAAATAACAAGCGTTATTATTCTAATATTTAAATTATGTTTGATGATTCCTTAACGACTGTGTGCTTTAAAACTAATCGAACAAAGTACACAAGGCTACTTTTATGAAACGCTACATGATGATCTATATCTTCTTTTTTTTTTTTTTTGAAATATTGTGCGTCTTCAGCCACATAAGTCCCGCCTCCTGCGAACTTCGCCAGTGAATTAATCAATAGACATAGAAACGCCCACTTGTTTCTCTCAACCAATCAATTAACGCCTTGCATGTTACCGCTGCTCGGCGGTATTGTTTTGTTTAATTATACTCATTTGTCAGATCCGTTATCACGATGCACCTTTCCCTGCACGTACGTTGTCGTTGGTGTGCTTCATACATCACCCTCCCCCCGCCTCATATCTCTTCTCGACGTGTGAGAAACTTGCAGAGTCAGGGCAAGCAGTGATGTGAAGGGCCTACTAAAAGAAAAAAAAGGTTGGATAGAATGTGAAAAATAAAAATGGCGTTTTTGAACGGGTGATAAAAAGGAATGCGGCTCATTGGGTAAACACGGCAAACGGTTTATTAGAGGTGTTTCTACCGGCATTTTGTTTAATTTCCGATTTTTAGCGATTATCGAGAATTTCTAGTTGACCGTCTAATGCCGGTCATTTTTTCTTTTTTTTTTTTTTTGCTCTAACTTAAGACTTGCTACTACTTGTGTTTCAAATGAAATAAACGCTTTAAAATAAGTTCAAACACGAAAAAGCTTGGTGGAAGAATAACTTATTTTGCTTTTGATAATGTTTATTTGTTATATATTTGTTTGTTTTATACCACTTTTTCGGGTTTTTTTTTGTTTGTTTTTGTTTATTTTGTAAAATATCCCATTTTTCTATACACAACGAGGCGTAATTTTACGGTATATGTTGCTCAATCCATTAAAGGTGATTCTTTTTTTTTTTTATTTTTACAAAGACATCACCACTTATCAAGGCCCGGAGACCACTCGAGGATAAGAATTCATCTTATAAAAATGGCGATAGTACATCTGTATACTTGTAGGCGAAATTACGCCATTAGCGACATCAAAATGTTATCAATTTATTTAAGTTTAAACTGGAAATGGTCTTTAGCGGCTGAAACACTACAGCTAGCTCCTACCTTTTTTTCTCCTATATTGTATTAAATCGGTAATTTTAAAAAGAAAATACTTCTTAATTTACGAAATCTCAGCAAAGGGGAAGACGTACATACATTGATTTACTCTTTTTAAAAAAATGAGAAGTTAAGTAAAAAAAAAAAAAATTAAAAAAAATATATATTTGTAATTGTAGAGATATAAAAAAAGGAAATGGACACTTTAGAATGTGTTGAGAATTCTTCAGAAAATACAAAAATGGCAAGGTTTGTTATTTACATAGCAACTCCGGTAAACAATCACATTTAACGTGACTACTTTTAAAAGTTGTCGGATATGCTGAAAACGAATATCCCATTTAAATTTTGCGCAGAAAACTAGTTTTCTGCATATCAAGACATATTTTTATTTTTTGTTTGCCATTCTTAATATGGGGAGGGAAAGTTGTTTTATAACACGCATGCACATTAGTACTTGTTCAGTTTGGGTAAAACATGGCCACCAGCAAAAACATAATGGCTTGCATTGGATAATAAATGTCTTCATATATAGAAAACTACTTATCTGCGCAATATTTAAATGTGATATTCGTTTTCAGCATACCCACATGCTTTTAAAAGTTGTCATTTTAAAGGTAACTGGTGAGGTGGAAAGAAAAAAAAATACGGCAAATCGGAATAACTTTTTTTTTTTCAAATTAACTCGCAGAGGAAAACTATCTTTTAATTTAATTGATTATCATTAACCTTTTTTTTAGACAACTATTTCATTTGATTCCACAAATTTCTTTAACATAATTATCTACGAGTAGCATCGCAAACGTAATGTCAACTATTTGTTTTTATTCCGCCCGAATGGATCAGAAGGGAGTGCAAATTGCATTTTTATGATGACTGAACTTATGCATTCATAATCGAGAAGTTTCATTTCTCTGTTGCTGATATTGACAGTG
>NC_136493.1:99771797-99796797 GCF_053919585.1 Euprymna scolopes
TTTGCATGAAAACGATATTTGTATATGAAAGATACGCGTGTATAAACAGTTTTGACACAAGAAACGATACTAGTAAAAGCAGATATTTGTATAAACATAATATTTGCACGAAGATTATATTTTTATTAAAACTATACATGCATACATATATTATTTGTATGTAAACAATATTTATAATATGTAAATTCTATTTGTATGAAACAATATTTCTATGTAGAAAGAATTTGTATAAACAGGATATTTGTAAAAACAGGTATTTATATGGAAACGATATTTATATAAAAACGATATTTCTATAAAAGGATATTTGTAAAAAAACAGACATTTGTATGAAAAATATATTTGCATAAAAATATTATTTGTATGAAAACGATATAAAAAACAATATTTGTAGGAAAACGATGTTGGTATGAAAAAAATCTATATTTGTATACAAACAATATTTATATGAAATCAATATTTGTGTTAAACAGTGTTTATATGAAATCAATATTTGTATGAAAGCAATATTGGTATAAAAGCAATATTTAATAAATATTAAAATAAAAACAATATTGTATGAAACGATATTCAAATAATATACATATTAGTATGAAATGGATATGTGTACTAAAATATGATTTGCATGAAAATGATATTTTATAGATCTTTGCATAGAAAAGATATTTGCATATAAAAGATATTTGTATGTAAACTATAATTGAATCTAAACGATATTTATATACAAACAATATTTGTACGAAAACAAAAATTTATGCAAAAACGATGTTTGTATTAAAACGATATTTGTAAAAATAGATATTTGTATATAAATTTTCTAAAAATAAATTTTTGTATAAAAAAAGTAGTTGCATAAAGATGATATTTGTATAAAAAAAATGAAAACGATATTTTATGAAAACGATGTCTGTATCAATATATCGATCCATCTATATACCTATAAAGTTGAGTGTTTTACTGACTCTGACATTGATATTAAAAACCTACTATTTCTATTTTAAAATTATTTAAACGAACTTTTTTAATATACTCAGTCGTGAACATTCGAACGATTACATGAAGGCTAATTAATTTGAATATTTAGTTTTATAAACGAGTGTTAATTAACTACTAATTCATTTTTATGCGTTCTTGTTAGATGATTAATTTCATTTCACTATTATGCTTAATTCTGTATCCACATTTTCGCAAAATTGTGTGGAATTTAAGATAGCAACACGGAAATATTTTCATTTCTTTCTCTCTATATATATAAAAGTGCGTGTGCGAAACGTATCTACCAAACTCCTCTCTGAATATTTTGTCTACACAGTTGTAATTTGGTATATACAGTATTTGGACCTGTAGCACACTTGCAGTTTTATTTTTAGCCTGTAAAATAGCTGCTAAATATTAAAAATAAAAAAAATAACGTTGGCCATTGTCGGGCGTAAGTTGATGATACCCGTTTTTCTTTTGGCACATATGCTAAATAAAAGTCATATGTTAAATAAAAGTCATATGTTAAACAAAAGTCATATGTTAAATAAAAGTCATATGTTAAATAAAAGTAATATGCTAAATAAAAGTCATATGTTAAATAAAAGTCATATGTTAAACAAAAGTCATATGTTAAATAAAAGTCATATCTTAAATAAAAATCATGTGTTAAATAAAAGTCATATGTTAAATAAAAGTAATATGTTAAATAAAAGCCATATCTTAAATAAAAATCATATTTAAATAAAAGTCATATGTTAAATAAAAGTCATATGTTAAATAAAAGTAATATGTTAAATAAAAGTCATATCTTAAATAAAAATCATATGTTAAATAAAAGTAATATGTTAAATAAAAGTCATATCTTAAATAAAAATCATATCTTAAATAAAAATCATATTTAAATAAAAGTCATATGTTAAATAAAAGTCATATGTTAAATAAAAGTCATATGTTAAATAAAAGCCATATCTTAAATAAAAGTCATATGTTAAATAAAAGTCATATGTTAAATAAAAGTCATATGTTAAATAAAAGCCATATCTTAAATAAAAGTCATATGTTAAATAAAAGTCATATGTTAAATAAAAGTCATATGTTAAATAAAAGTCATATATTAAATAAAAATCATATTTAAATAAAAGTCATATGTTAAATAAAAGTCATATGTTAAATAAAAGTCATATGCTAAATAAAAGTAATATGTTAAATAAAAGTCATATGTTAAATAAAAGTCATATGTTAAATAAAAGCCATATCTTAAATAAAAATCATATTTAAATAAAAGTCATATGTTAAATAAAAGTCATATGTTAAATAAAAGTAATATGCTAAAAAAAGTAATATGTTAAATAAAAGTCATATGTTAAATAAAAGTCATATGTTAAATAAAAGCCATATCTTAAATAAAAATCATATTTAAATAAAAGTCATATGTTAAATAAAAGTCATATGTTAAATAAAAGTAATATGCTAAAAAAAGTAATATGTTAAATAAAAGTCATATGTTAAATAAAAGTGATATGTTAAATAAAAGTCATATGTTAAATAAAAGTCATATCTTAAATAAAAATCATATTTAAATAAAAGTCATATCTTAAGTAAAAATCATATTTAAATAAAAGTAATATGCTAAATAAAAGTCATATGTTAAATAAAAGTCATATGTTAAATAAAAGTCATATGTTAAACAAAAGTCATATGTTAAATAAAAGTCATATCTTAAATAAAAGTCATATGTTAAATAAAAGTCATATGTTAAATAAAAGTCATATATTAAATAAAAATAATATTTAAATAAAAGTCATATCTTAAATAAAAATCATATTTAAATAAAAGTAATATGCTAAATAAAAGTAATATGTTAAATAAAAGTCATATGTTAAATAAAAGTCATATTTAAATAAAAGTCATATGTTAAATAAAAATCATATTTTAATAAAAGTAATATGCTAAATAAAAGTTATATGTTAAATAAAAGTCATATGTTAAATAAAAGTAATATGCTAAATAAAAGTAATATGTTAAATAAAAGTCATATGTTAAATAAAAGTCATATTTAAATAAAAGTCATATGTTAAATAAAAATCATATTTTAATAAAAGTAATATGCTAAATAAAAGTTATATGTTAAATAAAAGTCATATGTTAAATAAAAGTAATATCCTAAATAAAAGTAATATGTTAAATAAAAGTCATATGTTAAATAAAAGTCATACGTTTAATAAAAGTCATATGTTAAATAAAAATCATATTTTAATAAAAGTTATATGTTAAATAAAAGTCATATGTTAAATAAAAGTAATATGCTAAATAAAAGTCATATGTTAAATAAAAGTCATATGTTAAATAAAAGTCATATGTTAAATAAAAATCATATTTTAATAAAAGTCATATGTTAAATAAAAGTCATATGTTAAATAAAAGTAATATGCTAAATAAAAGTAATATGCTAAATAAAAGTCATATGTTAAATAAAAGTCATATGTTAAATAAAAGTCATATATTAAATAAAAGTCATATTTAAATAAAAGTCATATGTTAAATAAAAGTCATATGTTAAATAAAAGTCATATGTTAAATAAAAGTAATATGCTAAATAAAAGTAATATGCTAAATAAAAGTCATATGTTAAATAAAAGTCATATATTAAATAAAAGTCATATATTAAATAAAAGTCATATGTTAAATAAAAGTCATATGTTAAATAAAAGTCATATGTTAAATAAAAGTAATATGTTAAATAAAAGCCATATCTTAAATAAAAATCATATTTAAATAAAAGTCATATGCTAAATAAAAGTCATATGTTAAATAAAAGTAATATGCTAAAAAAAGTAATATGTTAAATAAAAGTCATATGTTAAATAAAAGTGATATGTTAAATAAAAGTCATATGTTAAATAAAAGTCATATCTTAAATAAAAATCATATTTAAATAAAAGTCATATCTTAAGTAAAAATCATATTTAAATAAAAGTAATATGCTAAATAAAAGTCATATGTTAAATAAAAGTCATATGTTAAATAAAAGTCATATGTTAAACAAAAGTCATATGTTAAATAAAAGTCATATCTTAAATAAAAGTCATATTTAAATAAAAGTCATATGTTAAATAAAAGTCATATGTTAAATAAAAGTAATATGCTAAATAAAAGTAATGTGTTAAATAAAAGTCATATGTTAAATAAAAGTAATATGTTAAATAAAAGTCATATATTAAATAAAAATAATATTTAAATAAAAGTCATATCTTAAATAAAAATCATATTTAAATAAAAGTAATATGCTAAATAAAAGTAATATGTTAAATAAAAGTCATATGTTAAATAAAAGTCATATTTAAATAAAAGTCATATGTTAAATAAAAATCATATTTTAATAAAAGTAATATGCTAAATAAAAGTTATATGTTAAATAAAAGTCATATGTTAAATAAAAGTAATATGCTAAATAAAAGTAATATGTTAAATAAAAGTCATATGTTAAATAAAAGTCATATTTAAATAAAAGTCATATGTTAAATAAAAATCATATTTTAATAAAAGTTATATGTTAAATAAAAGTCATATGTTAAATAAAAGTAATATGCTAAATAAAAGTAATATGTTAAATAAAAGTCATATGTTAAATAAAAGTCATACGTTTAATAAAAGTCATATGTTAAATAAAAATCATATTTTAATAAAAGTTATATGTTAAATAAAAGTCATATGTTAAATAAAAGTAATATGCTAAATAAAAGTCATATGTTAAATAAAAGTCATATGTTAAATAAAAGTCATATGTTAAATAAAAATCATATTTTAATAAAAGTCATATGTTAAATAAAAGTCATATGTTAAATAAAAGTAATATGCTAAATAAAAGTAATATGCTAAATAAAAGTCATATGTTAAATAAAAGTCATATGTTAAATAAAAGTCATATTTAAATAAAAGTCATATGTTAAATAAAAGTCATATGTTAAATAAAAGTCATATGTTAAATAAAAGTAATATGCTAAATAAAAGTCATATGTTAAATAAAAGTCATATGTTAAATAAAAGTCATATATTAAATAAAAGTCATATATTAAATAAAAGTCATATGTTAAATAAAAGTCATATGTTAAATAAAAGTCATATGTTAAATAAAAGTAATATGCTAAATAAAAGTTATATGTTAAATAAAAGTCATATGTTAAATAAAAGTAATATGCTAAATAAAAGTTATATGTTAAATAAAAGTCATATGTTAAATAAAAGTAATATGCTAAATAAAAGTCATATGTTAAATAAAAGTCATATGTTAAATAAAAGTAATATGCTAAATAAAAGTTATATGTTAAATAAAAGTCATATGTTAAATAAAAGTAATATGCTAAATAAAAGTAATATGTTAAATAAAAGTCATATGTTAAATAAAAGTCATATGTTTAATAAAAGTCATATGTTAAATAAAAATCATATTTAAATAAAAGTCATATATTAAATAAAAATCATATGTTAAATAAAAGTCATATGTTAAATAAAAGTCATATGTTAAATAAAAGTCATATGTTAAATAAAAGTCATATGTTAAATAAAAGTCATATGTTAAATAAAAAGTTCTTCGTTAGTTTTGCCTGTTTTGCCTAGCTTATGTCATCTGCAAACTTATACGACCGGAAAGCTATATGTTTTGGTTTCCATTCTAGCTGATGGTACGCAAGTAAATGTTTTTTAAACTTTTAAAATCATTACTATATATTGGGTACAATATTCCAGAAAGTTTTGGCTCTATAACCATAATTACGACATCTGCATGAAGTAAAATATAATATTTAAGCATATTTTATAACAGGGCAACGCCAGGCGCCCAGCTTGTATTTTCGTGTAAACTATATTTGTATATAAACGATATTTTTATGAAAGCGATATTTGTATAAAAAAGATCTTTTTATAAAACGATATTTGTAAGAATAGATATTTGTATATGAATAATATTTGTATCAAAAATATATTTGTACGAAACGTTATTTGTATATAAACGATCTTTATATGAATCAATATTTTATATTTTTTATGAAATCGATATTTGTATAAATTCGATATTTATATAAAATCAATATTTCTATAAAAACAATATTTTTATTAAAAAGATATTTTTATGAAAGTGATATTTGTATAAAAATTACATTTTTATAAAAACAATATTTGTATAAAAATGATATTTTTATGAAAACAATATTTGTATATAAATGATATTTTTATGAAAACAATATTTTTATAAAATCGATATTTTTACTAAAACAATATTTGTATAAAACGATATTTTTATGAAAACAATATTTGTATAGAAACGATATTTTTGTGAAAACAATATTTGTATAAAAACGATATTTTTATGAAAACAATATTTGTATAAAAACGATATTTTGTGAAAAAAATATTTGTATAAAACGATATTTTTACGAAAACAATATTTGTATAAAACGATATTTTTATGAAAACAATATTTGTATAAAACAATATTTTTGTGAAAACAATATTTGCATAAAACGATATTTTTACGAAAACAATATTTGTATAAATGATATTTTTATAAAAACAATATTTGTATAAAACAATATTTTTGTGAAAACAATATTTGTATAAAACGATATTTTTATGAAAATAATATTTTTATAAAACGATATTTTACGAAAACAACATTTTTATAAAACGATATTTTTATGAAGGCAATATTTTTATAAAACGATATTTTATGAAAACAATATTTGTATAAAAACGATATTTTTATGAAACCAATATTTTTATAAAAGGATATTTTATGAAAACAATATTGTTATCAAAATGATATTTTTACGAAAACAATATTTGTATAAAACGATATTTTATGAAAACAATATTTGTATAAAAAGATATTTTTATAAAAACAATATTTGTATAGAACGATATTTTTATGAAAACAATATTTGTATAAAACGATATTTTTATGAAAAACAATATTTGTATAAAACGATATTTTTATGAACACAATATTTGTATAAAACGATATTTTATGAAAACAATATTTGTATAAAACGATATTTTTATGAAAATAATATTTGTATAAAACGGTATTTTTATGAAAACAATATTTGTATAAAACGATATTTTATGAAAACAATATTTGTATAAAACGATATTTTTATGAAAATAATATTTGTATAAAACGATATTTTTATGAACACAATATTTGTATAAAACGATATTTTATGAAAACAATATTTGCATAAAACGATATTTTTACGAAAACAATATTTGTATAAAAAGATATTTTTATAAAAACAATATTTGTATAAAACAATATTTTTGTGAAAACAATATTTGTATAAAACGATATTTTTATGAAAATAATATTTTTATAAAACGATATTTTACGAAAACAACATTTTTATAAAACGATATTTTTATGAAGGCAATATTTTTATAAAACGATATTTTATGAAAACAATATTTGTATAAAAACGATATTTTTATGAAACCAATATTTTTATAAAAGGATATTTTATGAAAACAATATTGTTATCAAAATGATATTTTTACGAAAACAATATTTGTATAAAACGATATTTTATGAAAACAATATTTGTATAAAAAGATATTTTTATAAAAACAATATTTGTATAGAACGATATTTTTATGAAAACAATATTTGTATAAAACGATATTTTTATGAAAAACAATATTTGTATAAAACGATATTTTTATGAACACAATATTTGTATAAAACGATATTTTATGAAAACAATATTTGTATAAAACGATATTTTTATGAAAATAATATTTGTATAAAACGATATTTTTATGAAAACAATATTTGTATAAAACGATATTTTATGAAAACAATATTTGTATAAAACGATATTTTTATGAAAATAATATTTGTATAAAACGATATTTTTATGAACACAATATTTGTATAAAACGATATTTTATGAAAACAATATTTGTATAAAACGATATTTTTATGAAAACAATATTTGTATAAAACGATATTTTTATGAAAACAATATTTGTATAAAAAGATACTTTATGAAAACAATATTTGTATAAAAAGACATTTTATGAAAACAATATTTGTATAAAAACGATATCTTTATGAAAACATTATTTGTATAAAACCGATATATTTTTGAAAACAATATTTGTATAAAAACGATATTTTTATGAAAAAAATATTTTTATAAAAACAATATTTTTATGAAAACTATATTTCATGAAAACAATAGTTCATGAAAAATAGTTGTATGAAAGCGATATTTATGTAAAAAACAAGATTGGTAAAGACTAGGTATATTTAAAAAGGATATTTGTATGAAAACGATATTTATAAAAATAGATATTTGCAAAAAAAAAAAAAAAATCCAAACAAATATTTGTATAAAAAAGTAATTTGATATAAGTGATATTTGTATGAAAACAAAAGATATTTTATGAAACCGATATTTGCATAAACATATATATTTATATACGTATGTAGACTTTTTCTACCTCTTATATTCATATTAAAAACTTACTTCTTGTATTCAACATTTTTAAACGATCTTCTTAATATACTCAGTCATCGACATGAGAGCGACTACATGAAAGTTAACTAATTTGCATATTCCCTTGATAAACTAGTGCTATTTATATTATTTTAATTGGAATTCATTGAGATGAGTATTATTTATTAATTTTTATTTGTTACGGACTATTATCCTCGTCTTTTCTTAGTTGTTTCACGACGTTCCGGCCAACTATTCCTCTGCCTTTCCTCAGGTGGTAACCGCGGCAGATAGGAACTCTGAATCTCCTGACTGCATTCACTGCAATTGCTGCCTTCTGCAGTTGTTGTCGTCTCACCACCGTTGATAGAGACGTTGAATCTCTATGATTCCAGGTGAGAATTGTCTGAAGATAGCGGTTTCAATCCTACACAAGGCCGGACATAGGCCAAATGTGGTGAGACGACAACAACTACGAAAGATAGTAATTGCAGTGAATGCAGTCAGGAGATTCAGAGTTCCTATCCGTCGCGATTACTACCTGAGGAAAGCCAGAGGAATAGTTGGTCGAAACGTCGTGAAACAACTAAGAAAGGATGAGGATAATAGTGCGCAATAAATAAAAATTAATTCGCAATAAATAAAAATTAATTCGCAATAAATAAAAATTAGTTAACAATAAATAAAAAATAGTTAGCAATAAATAAAAATTAGTTCGCAATAAATAAAAATTAGTTCGCAATAAATAAAAATTAGTGCTATTTAATTGCTTATTCATTTTTTCTGTTTTTTATTAGATGAGTGGTTTCATTTTGCTATTACACTGAATTCCATCCCTGCATAGTTTCTACATTCTGCATAAATGCATAGAATTTAAAATTAAAATGTTCTATCCGTTTGACAAGAAATCTCTTGCCGTTTTTCACTTTTAAATTCTGATGAAAATATGCCGGTTCAAAGAAGAATTTATTGATCAAAAGAAGCACCATCAGAATCAACACATTTTGCCAACGCAAAACAAGTGTATTTTTGTCAGTAACGTAAAAAAATCTTGCGTTATGCTGACAATGAAGTCGCTGAACGGGTTTTTGATATTGCTTAGAGTTTTGAAGCATTTCTCACACAGAAACTTGATGCTTGAAAAATAGTATTCGGTAGGTGAAATATCTGGAAAGTATGGCGAATGAGGTAGAGTTTTGTAAGCCAATACGTTCAACTTCTGCGGGGTCGGTTTAACAACTTGCGGTCGGGCATTGTCGTGGAGGAGAATTGGGCTTTTTTTCTATTGACTAGAGCTGGGTGTTGTTGCCAAAGTTTTTGATATATTTCATCCATTTGTTTACAATTTTTTCGTCTTTGATGTGGTTTCAATTGAGGGCCACATCATGCCACCTCAAATCTTCGAAGTCGGCTTGAAAGTCAACACCAAAGTGTGCCTGGATGTGCTGAAGAGTGGCGATCCCTTGGTGCAATAAGGTGGCTGCTGGCAGACCTTAGGTGTGGCAGAACGACTTGGCGCCAGCTTACAAGTCCAAAGAGACCCAGGATTGATTTCAGGAGTGCTATGACTGTGCACCCTTCTCTCACTGGCCTCCCCCCTCTCCCAACGTGAATCCGATAGAAGTCTTCGTTTGGCCGTACATAGAGAACACCACAAACATGACCTCTCACAAAACTAAAACCAGCCTGATCGCCGCCATCCGCCGAGTATTCACCGAGCTCCCGCCAGCGCTTGTGGCAAAGGCAATCTTCCAGTTCTAGACCTGTATCGAAGCGGCGATTGAGAGTGAAGACTACATTGAATAGATGTCAACTCAAGTTACCTGAGTTGACATATTTGTGGTGATTTCAAAAATTTGAAAAAACAGACAAACTGTTTTAAAACATGTTAAAGATGCAAACATTTTCTTTTCTTTCTTTTTTATTTTTTTTATTGAAATATTCATGATTCGGATAATACCATATCATTCACCAGAGAATGAAAAGTTTTTTTTTTCTCACAAGTAAAACGTTCGTCTCTCGTGTCGTATTAGGTAGGTGTAAAAATAATGTCGATTTTTGACATGAAGTTGAACGTCAATAAACGACATTATTTTTGCACCAACTCAGATAATGCTAGGTCGTGACGCACGCGGTTCTATTAGAGCTATCCAATGGGCTTTTAAGACATGCGTACACCATAGTTTTAATAAAATCTGTAAGCTCTTTTAAGAATCTTTAGAAACTTCAAGCGTATCTGTGTCTATGTGTTTCTCGCCATCGCGTTAATTATATTTGTTTGTTTCTGATAATTGATTAGAATCAATTATTAACATGAACTTAAACAAAATCGTATCTGTAAAAGTAATATGTCTACGAAATTAAATTCATCAAATGTAATTTGTCATGTTTTTCAGCTATTTAACGTTTTCAGTCTATTGTTCTCGTCTTGATTTTTTGTTCACAATGTTTCTATCGATATAACCTTCGAAATTCTTCAAGTATATCTTGTCGAACTAGTGGATCTTTTAAAGTCGGGAATCTTAATGGAACCCTATTTAATAACCGGGGGTAGCATGATCTCGTTCCGTCAGCCATGCTTGGACAGAAGTTCTAAGTAATTTGCAACCTTAGTTTTAAGTGTCACCTTCTTCAACCTTCAGACGCGTATAACTTACAACTGAATTTTAGCAATGATTTAATCCACTACGCTACGAGTCTTTACAAAAAAAATTCTAGTACGAATTTTACGAGCCTTAAACCGTTCAAAATTCGTGCAAATTCCTGTGTATGACAGACAGAGAACATCTTCGACCAAAATGTAAGACAAAAAACACTCAAGATGAGAAAAGTAATCTGAAACACCAATAGTAGGAATAAGCAATCCTTATCTAAAACATTAAAAAAAAAAAAAACAGAAATATTTTTCAACTCCCGGGAAACGCCGGGTACGTATAGCAAGTAAAGTTCAATAATCTTTTATGATTTAATTTTTATTAAAAAAAATCCTTTTCCTAATCACTATTATACATACATACATACAACAGTTATTATACATACATACATACATACATACATACATACATACATACATACATACATACATACATACATATAACAGTTTAACAAGGGGGGAATTCTAACTGATGAGTTGCGTATTAACGTTTATTCAAATGAATTTTTTACATGTTAGTACAGTCTAGGAAACATGGAGTAGTGAGGGAATTACAAAATCTATTTATTCAAGGAATGAAGCTATGGGAATATAAAGATTGCTGGCATCGGGGGAGATTTACAAGGCATAAAATTGATACGTTCATCTAATTGATGCAAGAGTTAATTTCCGATTACCTATGTACCGCCACGAGTTATGAAAACGCCTTGAGACCGCCTTCAGCCTCCCAAACTCGCAGGGCATCCAGTTAGCATTCTTTTAATTTGAATACTGATGTTGAAATATGCCTTTACAAACAATAATTCGCCCAGGAATGTAGTACTGTTGTACATTTGGGCTAGAGTATCTGCGACTAGTCTTTTACTCTTAGACAGAATCCGAAAAAATAGTCTTAACTCTACTAGCTCCCGCACTATCGGCCAAGCTCCAATCGTTGTCCCTCTGTCGCAATATCGCATCCTTATGCGTGTTTTTGTTTTGTTTACGAGAACTTTAATGGAATGTTCTCTGATTAACTGATAGCACTTATGCTCCCAATCGGCGTGCATAGTCCCGCAAGCAGCAAAATCCCACCTCTATATTGTTGAGGTATCTAGATGCTGGAGAGCCTTCTATTCTAATAGTTTCTTCCCTCAGAGTGCTGAACTTTGGAATTCACTCCCTGTTTCTTGCTTCTTTTAGTGTATCTCGCTGCTCAACTCTACTAAGTCCTCTGTTAAATACGATCACAAATAGTAACCCTTCACGTTCAACTTGCAATATGCCGTGTTTGGAATGAAAATGAGTAAAAACAAACAAAAAAAAACGGATATTTTTTTTTATTAATTAACTCTTATTTGCTATCATTTATTGACTGACTGTTTATATTTATATAAAAAACATTAAAGTTCCCGACATTTTTTTTATGGAAATCGATCCAGACAAGATATGAAGCCCCCTAGATGTATGAAGCTAAAAAATACTACATCAGGCAAAATAAAAAAAAAGTAGTTAATGGTGTTATATGGATGGAGCGGGTCCTAGAAAACAGCATTTCTCCACCTTTGTCAGTGTGATTCCTTTAGCCTTCTAATATGCTTGCGAGAACTAGCAACTGCTTTAATTATGTTTAGAATACTTTTATTTATGTACATATGCAGCTGTAAAAACTCGTTGGCACTTTTAGGGGCTAAAGAAATATATACACATGCATACATACATACGTACATACATATATATATATATATATATATATATATATATTTATGTATATCTATATCTATATATAAATATGCATGTCTGTATGTATATAGATATGTATATCTGTATATATATAAATATATATATATATATATATATATATATATATATATATATCTATATATTGAACTGACCAAACAATGGACGAACGACAAAACGAAGTGACCTGCCCCCTCCTCTCTCGCTCTCTCTAATATATATATATATATATATATATATATATATATATATATATATATATATATATATATATATAAACCTTTAAAAGATGGAATGGCCCACGATTCTGTCTTGATTACAGAGCTATCATTATTTCGATATTACTTTAAATAGAGTAGTATTTGCCATGTCTTTTTCTAAAAAGCTTATCGTACGGTTTTCTTTTATGTTGATGGATTTTTCCAGGGTCTATTAGGCTTTAATAATGTGGCAAGGACATGGCCAGAATACGAAAACCCGTCTATTCCATGAGAAGATGAATCTGGCGGCAATCACAGTTAGAAACATCGCTTATGAAAGGTGAGAAATTAAAGAGAAAATATTGAACAATTTTTTTGTAACGTATTTCCATATGTTCTCGACGAATTCACTATTAAGAAAACTTTTGAATATCCACCCGGAAAATCTAATGTAGTTTATGTGTGCGCACGACGCGAACACATACTTTTTCTTTTTTTTTAAGAGCACTCCGACAACTATACTTCCTTGACCACGGTGAATAGATTAATACGGTTTCTTTCAACTTGTTATTTGGGATCACCGCACAAGTGCCCAAATGATTCGATAATTGGTAGGCGTTTACGGAAGTGTCTCGCTTTTCTATTGCGCTTAACACTTAATCTAAAAGGTGTAAGTGACCCAAGCACAGGTGAGGGTCGAGTCCCCAAAATACCTACATCAAAAGAACACGCCGGCGGTCAGCTTACTTTGAGCGCTGCCATTGCTTTTAGCTCCATTGTCCTGATTTAATTGCTCCTTCAACGTTTAACAAAAGAATGGAGAAATAAAACACGAGTTGACCACTAAGAACGATGTAGGTAATACGCGTAGTTAAATACATTTTTAGTGGTTACTCCTTGTGAAAATTTGTCACCGCTTTCAACCGTTGCTGTTTTTCGCGACCCTCTCTATCGGGAAGATCATTTAGGGGTTATCTGTCGCGACACTCCTTAAACAAGTAGCAGGTGGTTGGGCGGGCGTATATACCGCTATTATTCTTTTTAGTGATAATGACCTGGCAATTTACATGCTTCGCTGGATTCAATAAAAACCGCATTTCGTCTGGGTTATGCTCTTTATAAATGGAAGTGCTATAAAGAAGCGTTGTAGGCCTATTAGAATATGAGCCTTATTTATTTGGCATTATAATACTGACGCCGTGAACTAACATGGCGCGCTTAAACTTTGTAAAGACAAAATCTAGGGTTGGGAGGATCAATCGGAATCGGGAATCCGAAAAATCGAAACGTTTTTTTATTTTTTTATTTTTCATGTATCGAAATCGGAAAACAGTAAGCCTAATTTATGATTTCGGAAATGATTCTTTTAATTTTTGGGTATTTTCTCGAGAAGTTAAAAAAATAAAAATAAAAAAAAAAAAAGGTAAAAAAAAAAATTCAAATATATAACAAATAAATGTAACCAAAAGCAAGATAAGTTACTCTTCTACCTACCTATGCAATGTTTATGTTTTTTTAATATATTTTAAAGCGTTTATTCGGTTCGAAAAAAAAGTAGTGCTGAGTTGGTTAGATAACCCGACAGCAACATGGTTGTCAAGAACATTTCTTCAGAGTGTCAGTAATGATTGAAACCTCGAAAAATAAACAAAATACCGGTGGAAATCCACAAAATTGGTGTCAACGTAACATTTATCGGGTGACTTTCTATCGGTATTTTGTTTACATGATTAAAGCGATTATCGATACTTCCCCGCTGAACGACTGATGTCGGTCATCTTGTTGTCATTCTAACTTCCCATCTCGGCACTACTTATGTTTCGAATTAAATAAGCACTTTAAAATATGTACACAAAACTTATCCAGGTAGGTAGAAATGCTCGGTAAAAATGGCATGGTAAAAATGAATAAATAGGTAAAAAAAAATGGATAAATAGGAAAAAATGACACTTTTTCAATAGAAAATTATGACTGCTTGACAAGTGCGAGCTAAGCCCTTCCTCTAGTTTAAAATAAGGCTAAGCCACTTAGCTTTAATTTGGAAAATGTCGGTTTGGTTAAATTCAAATTTTGTAGAAACACCTAAAAGAAAAATGACAACGCTTTATCTATTTATTTTATCATAAATATTTATATTATATGGAAAAATACGCGCATGAAAAGTAATATTCTTAAGATTTTATTAAACCTGGAAAAATAAAGGGCAAGAAATTCAACCTGGAAAAGTAAAGAACAAGATATTCTAGTAAAGTAAAAAATAAGAATTTTTTAAACTTAAAATATTGCAGCTAAAAATAAAATTTGAATACTGATAAATATTTTATTTATTATTTGCATATGTTGTTGTGTATTGTTGAGTTAGAAAGGGTGTCAGTCGCTGGATTGAACTTATTTCCCCCTATTATTTGCATATATTTATGTAGTGAAAATTGTTTGAATAAAATTAATTCATTAGTTAGTTAGTTAGTAAATGGAATTAATAATTTTATAATTTACATAAAAATTAATAATTTTATTATATCATAATTAGGATCATTTAATTCATTTTTTAGCTGCAATATTTTAAGTCTAAAAAATTCTTATTTTTTACTTTACTAGAATATCTTGTTCTTTACTTTTCGAGGTTGAATTTCTTGTCCTTTACTTTTCCAGGTTTAATAAAATCTATTTTTTATTTTAATATTATAAAATATACAAAAAAAGTTATGCAAAATAAAAAAAAAACCGTTAGTCACTTATGTACTTACTCTCCTGTTTGTGAACCCACATATTTTGTTGTAACTTTTTTCTACTGAACCAATTTTCGAAATTTTTTTTTTAAAATGTAGCTAATGAGGTGTTCTATCCAACTATATAACCTGTTTGAAATTTGGTTGCGAACGGAACTAGTGGTGGGGGTTTGAATGTGTCTCGATTCATTCAATTTCGGACTTAAGCATATATTCAACCACTACCGTGGTTGAATGATATTATAATGTGAGAAAATTTTAAATAAAATTTTATAGCCGCCATATTTATCTAAATCCAATTTATTTTTTTAAGTCTTAAAAATGGAAACTTAATTCAAAGATTTAATCGTTGTCGGCCACTGTTTTTAATTTGTTTGCACCAAATATATTTTTACTTAAAAAAAAAATAGTACAGAAAATTACCAAAACTGGTGTACAAATTACAACAATTGAGCGTTACGTGAGAACAATAAAAAGGGCCGCCACGATAGGGTCCTATTTACAGTCTGCATAATGACTTAAGAATAACAAAATAAAACAAATTACTCGTAGAAATCCACCCAATAAATGTTACCGTAACATTTATTTGCCGATTTTCTACTAGTATTTTATTTTATTTTTAACCCATTATCGAGACTTAAAGATATCAAACACAATAGCGGCCATTTCGGCTTATTTCTGTCATAATTTTAAAAATGTTAAAAAGGGTTTTTATTTCTATTAATGCATAAAAAAGTGTGTGTGTGTGTTTTTTTTAAATCGCCTACACACAATTTTACGAGTTTTTTGAAAGATCTTAACCAAGCTCTAATTTTAGCGTTTGCCAAAATAAAATAAGAGAAAAAAAAACTGAAAAGAAATAGACATAGGTTCGAAAAAGTTGTCAAAAAACAAATATATAACAAATAAATGTTATCAGAGGTAAGATAAGTTACTTTTCTACCTAACTGGAAATTTTTTAGTGATTTTAATTTAATGTAAAATATTTAATCGGTTCGGAAACATGCAGTGTTCATTGGTATACTTGAAAAAGACAAATAGCGGCGAGCTCGCTGTTGAATACGTTGTTTAGGAAAATGAGTTCAAACTAAAAAATTATACAAAATAATGTTAGCAACTCACTCAATATATGCCAGCTTATGTCACGGTAACATATTTTGAGCGAGTTTCTTACAGTATTTTGTATAGTTTCTTTTAGTTTTAACTCATTTTCCCAAACTTAGCCTATCCTAGAGCGAGATCGCCTCTATTTGTCTTTTTCAAATATATCGATTAGCACTGTATGTTTTTCGAGCTGAATAAACATGTTAAATTAAATAAACACTAAAAAATTATCCAGTTAGGTAGAAAAGTAACTTATCTTGCCTTTGATATAATTTATTTGGTATATATTTGTTTTTGAAAACTTTTTCGAATTTATGTGTACAGTAAAACAAATCCGAAATTTCAAAAATCTTATTCACAAAAAAAAAAAAAGAAAAATGTAAGTATTTTCTCTAAATCCTTCATTCGACAATGTTTTCACCCTGACGTTGTCGATCGGTAAAGTTATTAATAATAAAATCAGTGTAATTTTGATCTTTCTAATACATTCTAAATCACTGAGATTTTGAAGCATCAGGTGCTTTTATGTTGGTGACCAGACAAAACCCACGGAACAAAATTCCACCAAAATAATTCAAACACAAATGAATAGAAAAATGAATAAATTTTAAAAGTAAAAGAAAAAAATCGTTGGAATTTAGCTTTTATAAATAATTAGCAATAATAATTATTTTTCTTGGCAATTTTTTTTAAATTTCATTTTTAAACATTTTCTGGTAATTTATAAAACTGCATAGTGAATATTTTGGCAAATTAGAAGAGTACGTGACAACAAAGTTAACAACAAACGGTGTTTGTTCAGATTCAGTTCCTGATCTTAAAAACTTTCTGCTTAAATTGTTGGAGTACAGAATAGTCAACAAAGCACCCCTCTAAGTTAAGAATGGCTTTCTAAATTATCTGCAGCTTATTGGTTGTGCTGAAATAATGTTATTACTTAGAAAGCAATTCTTAACATGAAGAGAAAGGTTCTTTTAAATGTTCTACTTTCAGCTAACAATTTAATAAATAAATAAACTTGGGAAACTGAAACTCTCGCAGGAAGTTTTATTACTGATAAAATTTAATATCAGGGACATAATCTAATCAAACAGCGTTTGCTGCTAACTATGAATATGGTACTCTCTTGGTTTGCCAATATTTATGAAATTATCGGTGTTTTTATTTTGTTTTTCTTTGTTTGATTTCCCTAATTTGTCATTATAGCTTTTTTGTTGTAAAAGAAAATTAGCTACTATTAGAGCTCTGGGTACTTATGCAGAAGAGTACGAAACGTGCTGAAATAATTACGTTATTTTAAATAGCATTCTTTAAGAAAAATCCCCCTCCAAATTGAACTACATATTTTTTTGGTTCAATATTAATGAGGGGCCTCTTAGCGGCTTGTAAAATTATTAGGTTGGTGCAAAAATAATTTTTTTTGACGAAATTGAACGTAAAAAACGACATCGTTTTTGCACCAACCTAACACCCGTTTTATGGAAAGAGACCAAGAATATAAAGAGACAAGTGTACGTAACGGTGAATTAGTTCGTTTGTCATGAGCTTTGTTTCAGTTGTTCGATAATCTTTGTGTGGCTTTCAGCTTGGTTCAGGTTATAAATTATAAAAGAAATAGTGAATATACGAGCAATTACGTTTTTTTATTCCTTATCTCTACTTTCATAAATACTTTTCACACTGGGTCGCTAAAGAATCGATCAAACTATCAGAAGGCATTTCCTATTTTGACGTTGACCGTTATTAGCCCATATGCAACAAAGTCTACTCTCCATACATGCCTATTAGAGTAAACGCCTATTAAATAAATGTGTTTACACTCTCTAATATTTCTTCTGCATTTAAAACTTAATATTTTTATTTCTTATAAAACCATATTGATTGATTTTTAACTACCGGTTAAAATAAAATGTAGTGATCATCATAACTAATTTAAGAAAAAAATGGTACCGGAAAAACTATCCCGGTAAGAATGACACTTGTTGATTAATAGGAAGAAATGGCACAGTATAGATTAAATCTCACAATGAGTTTGTAAAAATCTTGGATACGATAGATGAAGCTAAAGTATTAAAAGTTTGTCGAATTACATAAGTATATATATATATATATATATATATATATATATATATATATATATAAATATATATATAGTTATAAAACTCCGACCAGCTTGCTTGCTTAGGCTTTTAAGCCGTCTATCCAGTTTCTAACTTCCGGTTTAAAAAAAAAATCGTCTTCTTATTTCCGGGCTGCCCTGTCTTAAGTCCGATATTAAAAGCTACAATTCAAAGCATGCACAAGGTCGACAATATCTTTTTGTTTTAACTTCTTTTAACGTGTTTACACTGATTTAAATATACAATATATAGCTATAATCATATTTATAACAATATTTACTGCTTTTAGTAGCGCTCCTGATGATTTTGACGATTTATTTTTTCTCAGGCCTGACTTAAAACATATTTTCTACTTCAAGGAGGTGGGAGATAAAACTTGGTTTAATAGTGCTTTTAATAGGACCTCCTTAGTTTTAAGTTAGTGCTTGTAGTAGTGCCTTGGAGGCTTTCTTAGTTTAATTTTATCACGTATCACTTAAATGTGTTCTCAAGACAAAAACAGACAATATAACCTTAAAATCAGTAAAAAAGTAGCGCGGGTCGTTAAATACAAAAATATCTTTTAAAAAGTCGTAAATAAATAAAAAAAAAAAATGAGCGTGGCAAACCGAAATTTTCTCAAAGTCACAAAAATAGAAAACAAAATAATAATAGCGGGGAAGAGTGAAGGAGCCAGCGCCAAATCGGGGCTGTAAATCGGCCCTGAAAATGGGGTGTCGATTTACTAGAACGTTGTATGTGAAACTGAACTCCTTTTCAAATAGTTGAATATTGATTATTTTTTTTCAATTATTTTATAATCTGGATGGTTAGTGTCAAATAATCAGCAGAAATAGTTTAAAAAGGACAAACATTGTTCAGGTACACCTACATATTTAAAAAAATATTTTCTTTACCCACGTTGTACATGATTAAAACTAGAAATTAAAAAAAAAAACTACGTTTTTCGTGTTCAAAATTATTTATTTACGATTATCTTATTTGTATTTTTCAC
Source organism: Euprymna scolopes (assembly GCF_053919585.1). Lineage (NCBI taxonomy): Eukaryota > Metazoa > Mollusca > Cephalopoda > Sepiida > Sepiolidae > Euprymna > Euprymna scolopes. The sequence continues at coordinate 99,791,791 of NC_136493.1, forward strand.
TGCAAGCTGGAATAGTTTTCAAACAAAAAACAAAACAAATATGTTTTTCTAATGTAAAAAAAACAAACTATTTGATCAGTTTACATATTTAAAAGTTAATCTCTTTTAATACGATGTAACCCAGCGTAGTTTATCTCCATAAAAAAATCAAAATCTATTTTTTTTTTTTTTTGATAATAGGTTTTAACAGCCTTTAAAGAAGGGATTTTTTTTTAAATAATTAAAATTTAATATTTTGGGGGATCACTTTTTTATATAAATTAAAAAAAAATGAGATTCCACTTCTTGGCAACATAACTAGACATGTAATTATTAGCAATTTGGTCAAGTTTTGTGGCGGGGCTGAGAGCAGAAATAGGGTGGGGGGTGGGGGGTGAAATCATAAATTCCAACTAATCTAAAAATACCTAGAAACACTTCAAAACGTGTATATGAGGACTTTTCATTTTTTTTTTCTTCAAGATTTGCTTTGAAAAGGTGTCGCCATTAAATATTACTTAACTAGTTAATTATTATTTCCTGATATTTTTAAGTCTGTTAACAAACACCCACACACACAAACTCTGGACTTGTAAAATGCACGCTCCCTCCTTGTATTTTTTTCTTTTTGATTTTCTTTTTCAATTTTTTTTTTCAACGGATTACGCCACTCATTAGAGTGGTTTTACATTTAATCTATGGGCAATGATGTCTACGCATTTATTATCCAATGTATTCCGTATTGTTTTCCTTGGTTACCACATTTGTTTTCGCGCGCGTGCATTCAATTTTTGCGTGTTTATACATTAATTCTGTATACTCATTATACCACAGCTAGCTATAACATATACTGACCCAACGGGTCACGGGTAGGTATAGTTTATATATAAAAACAGATAATGACTCTAAATCAAATCTTTCCGTTTACTGCACGTTCATGTTAAGCCGTTCGCATCTAGTGGGCAGCAAATTTTGATTAATATATCAAGTTATTTTAGGTGTATTAATACCTTGTGTCATTTTGACGATTCAAGCGACATATACCAGTGTCATAATAGAAAAAGGCGGAAATAATTACCAAGGTTAAGCAAAATTTTAGGATTAAATGTTCAATTCTCTATTAAGGGGATTTTCAGAATATAATTAAGATGTATTGCTTTAGAATTCGCATGCATCCAATTGATGAAAGGAACTATATAGCACGGCTGGTAGACTTAGATACCTCGACTAACCCTTCAAGCAGGAGCACAGCACACGTTCCACTGTAGATGTCAACCAATGCCCGTGAACTGCAAGACTTTGAAATTCCTTCCCTGTATGTCACTTCATCAAAAAATGAATGCAGATAAAAATGAAATTCTACTACTAATCAAATAAGACAATTTTAGAACCGGGATCGTTAATTGTATCGGAATCGGGAGTTAAGAACGTAATAAGTAATTGCATCGGAATCTGGAAAAATCTTGACATCGTCCCATCACTAGCTAAAAGACATACATGCAAAAGAAAGAACCTCCTGCTTAACTTGAGACTAGTTTAAAGATTTGTTTTCGCTTCATCATGAGTTGAAACTGTATAGAAATAGTTACTGTTAATCTGTCATATATTTGTGATTTCCATCCGTCTTTTAGAATACACTTGAATATTGATTTGTATGCAAAAATAAAACACGTTTTATTAGTAAAGTTTTACTCGTTATCAAATAGTGGTTTTAAATTTGTACCCTTGTTCTGTCAGTGAAGGAGAAATCCTTCACGACTGAGACACTTTTTATTTTTGTTCCTTTTCTCCACATTAAAAAAAAACGACCCTGGTGTCTAACTCTGTCCCGTGGGGGAGGCATTGTAAATAGGAACATCTACACAGATTGATAACATGAAATCTGCATCAGCAAAGACAGTGTTTTAAGTATTTTAGTTATATTTCTATAAAAGTGAGAATATGTGTGAGGACACTTCTCAACCTATATACTCAATGGATTTTTGATGTACAGACTTGAAATTTGGTATATAGAATATTTAGACATGTGGAAAACTTCTTAATCCGTTTCATTTGAGAAAAAAAAAACTGCTGCTAACAGGTCAAAATTGAAAAAAAATATACATCGGATATTGTTGTTTGCTAACTGTTTCACGAATGCGCATGCGTGAATAGTTCACATATTATTTATATAAAGAATATGTAGTTTGAAAACACCTTTTGAAGATCGTGTCACTCTTGTCTGATGGTTATCGTACTTACTGTCTTTAGGTTTTGATTTCGATTTCAGCCCGAGTATTTTTTTTTTTTTACGTACAAGGAGTGAACTGTTTAAAAAACCATAATACTCACATGCACATGTCTGTATGCATTAAAATATAATAATTATACGTATTTTACAACCAGACAACGCCGGGCAGCCTGTTAGTTTCAATATAAACACAACAATTTGGTCATGTATGGAGTATTGTAACATTTGAGCTGGTGCATCTGCTACTAGTAGTCTTTCACTCCTGGACAAGGTTAAAAAAATAGTCGCCAACCTGATAGGTCCTGAACTGTCATCTAAGCCTCAACCTCTGTCCCATCGACGAAGTATTGCATCCCTCTGTCTGTTTTACAATTTTTTTAATGATGAATGCGCCGACGAACTACAACTCCTTGTGCCCCCCTCGACGTAAATACCCCCGATAAACCCGACAAGCAGCGGAGTCCCACCCCTACACAGTAGAGATCTCTAGATGTAAGAAAGCCTTCTACTCTAACAGTTTCTTCCCCAGAACTGCTAGACTTTGGAATTCCCTCCGGGTTCCTGCTTCCCCAACTGTACTGATATGCAGAAGTTCAAATGTAAACATACATCTTGCCGCTCAACTCCCTACATAGTATCACTGCAACTTATGTCCCTGGTAGTAGCCCCATACATCAAAGTGGTACTGTGCCTTGTTTGGGGTGAAAATGTAATTAAAAAAAATGAAAATCACAATAAACTAGGCTAATACCATTTCCATGAAAGACCAAATTCCCCCAAAGATTTTGTGTGCATTGGTTTCCCTGATATTTATCTAGCCAGAATTTTTTTTTTCTAGAAAGACATCAGATACTTACGGGAGAGACCATGTGAAGGTTGTCAACAACATCCTAAGCGAAAGTGATTTTAGTGGAACGAACTGGATTCGAACATGGAACACCCATGTCGTCAGTCGATTCCGTTTATCACAAGACCACCAGTATTTCCTAAAAATCAAGATATGATGTTAACCACCATCTAAACCCCTTATTTCAATTTTGATCCAAATCAATTAGATAGTTTTGAATCTGGAAAATGTCTACATTTTATGGATTAAGCTAAAATGGTCTTAAGAAACAATTTAAATTTAGAGAATCTTGCTAAATTTGCTTTAATAATTATTCGAAGGAAGTTACACGGTCTCCAGTCGCTCATACGCCCCGGCTATGAGAGATGAAGACGTTAGTTTTCGCAGTTCTGTGCAGAGAGCTATAGATCATTAATTTTCCAAAATAGTTACTAATTTGGTAAGTGACTAGAATCTACAATTGATTTTATAAGTTGGGACTTGCTGCTTGTGCGGTGTTACAGTTCTCAAAAGCACTTGTCATGTTAGATTGTATAAAAGTGTTTACTTTGGTCCAAATAAAACTGCCTGTTTTAATGTTTGTTTGTGACAATCGCGTTTCGATACTTATCAAACGCATTCTGATATAAAACCTATGCAAGAACACCCTCAAACACATCAAGTACATTCGTGTAAAAATTTAAAAAATCGGCCCAGCCTTTTCCGATTCCATAAGGGACACACTAACGCTCAACCAAACTGCTCATTTTATATAATATACTAGCAGTGACGTTGTCAAGGATTGACTGAGGATCAATAAATGTTTCCTTTCCCCATACTTTTATCGTCATCGAAACAAGCGAAATCGCCTAAGGAAATAGATTGACTGCCTGCTCTAGTTAAGGACAATCAGCAATGTACCGTTAGGAAGCTTCATGCGACTCCCTGTAGTGATTTAGTTCACAATACTTTGTAGACCACATTGCACTGTTGGTTTTGTAAAATGATATATATATATATGTGTGTATATATGTGTGTATATATATCTATATATGTGTGTGTATATATGTGTGTATATATATATCTATATATGTGTGTGTATATATGTGTGTATATATATCTATATATGTGTGTGTATATATATCTATATATGTGTGTGTATATATATCTATATATGTGTGTGTATATATATCTATATATGTGTGTGTATATATATCTATGTGTGTGTATATGTGTGTATATATATCTATATATGTGTGTGTATATATGTGTGTATATATATCTATATATGTGTGTGTATATATGTGTGTATATGTATCTATATATGTGTGTGTATATATGTGTGTATATATATCTATATATGTGTGTGTATATATGTGTGTATATATATCTATATATGTGTGTGTATATATGTGTGTATATATATCTATATATGTGTGTGTATATATGTGTGTATATATATCTATATATGTGTGTGTATATATGTGTGTATATATATCTATATATGTGTGTGTATATATGTGTGTATATATATCTATATATGTGTGTGTATATATGTGTGTATATATATCTATATATGTGTGTGTACATGTGTGTATATATATCTATATATGTGTGTGTATATATGTGTGTATATATATATCTATATATGTGTGTGTATATATGTGTGTAGATATATCTATATATGTGTGTGTATATATGTGTGTATATATATATCTATATATGTGTGTGTATATATGTGTGTATATATATAACTATATATGTGTGTGTATATATGTGTGTATATATATAACTATACATGTGTGTGTATATGTGTGTATATATATAACTATACATGTGTGTGTATATGTGTGTATATATATCTATATATGTGTGTGTATATATGTGTGTATATATATCTATATATGTGTGTGTATATATGTGTGTATATATATCTATATATGTGTGTGTATATATGTGTGTATATATATAT
>NC_136493.1:99827797-99850297 GCF_053919585.1 Euprymna scolopes
TATATGTGTGTATATATGTGTATATATATGTAGGTATATGTATATATTTGCGTGTATATATATGTATATGAATATATATAATTATAAAACTCAAATGACCTTAATACGAGTGATGTAACCCACTTTGTGATTTACGTGTTCCGGTTGCGCATACGCGCATAAACATTAACCCATAACAACGTAAACAAATACACACAAATCGCTTCTTTTTCAGATTTTTATCTGCGCACTGAAATATTTACGTTATTATTTCGAAATTATTATTTAACATCGGGAGAAGGGGGTTGTTTTGCAGCTATCTTTGTTACAACTACACTGTCGCTATGGTATTTCAGCTAAACAACTTTAACCCGTTGAGAAACATAAGAACAATTGTAGTAAAGCCAAGTCTGCTGCTACTACTACTACTACTACTACTACTCTCTATCCCTCCCTTTTCGTTCATTCCTTTTTTAAAAAATTTTTTTTACATTTCTAGATTCAAAATAGTTGTGTGAGAACGGTGAATTTGTTGACACATTTACTAATCTGTTTCAATATTAGCTTAATTTTATTTTATTTATTTAGGTTTATTTTTTTCTTCAGGTTTTATTAATGTTTTTTTTAATTTTAAATATCTATAACTTGGTTGAAGGATTCCAGTATGGGTTTTTCATTCTTATATTTCTCGTCGGTAGGTTCATGTGCGTTTTTGCTTCTAAATGACTTTCGTAGGCGTTCGATTCGTAGGAAAATCATGTTCAATTTTCGATTTTGGAGCAATTATTCTAATAGGTAACTTTACACCAATAGGGAGGATTTTTTTTCATGTTTGAGTGATCCGTCCGTGATTTTTCATTTTCATATACTTTCATAGAAATGTTTCTGTTATGTCAAAAAAAACTATTTTCTTCATGTCACAAGTGTCACACTCATACATGAATTCCATAGCTAATAGAACATACGGACCAAACGGGTCATTTATAGTCTAGTATATATATATATATACATATGTAATGGCTTGAATTAAAGTTTAAAATCCGAAAGTCTGGTGTCCTATTTCAATTACGCTCTAAACGGAAACAATTAGATCAACATACTTCTGTCATATCAAAGGACGTACTGCTGATTTTATATGCTTGGCCTTTCTACTTGTGCTGATAATGGCTTGAATATGTTTAAAATTAAATGTCCAGTATCATGGCTCAGTTGTGCTCTAAATAGGAACATTCATTTCGAAGGCGTCCCTATTATAGCAAATCTTCTGTTGATTCTATATGACAAGCCTTTCTACTTGTGTGGTGATAAAACTCCTCAAATGCACTTGTGATGCTAGACTGTAAGGTGTTAACTTTGGTCAAAATCGACTGTTCCTATTTTCATCGAATTATTTTGATTATCGGATATCGATACTTATCGTAGACATTCCAGTACAAATCCTACTTAAGAACATCAATGATCCTACTTAAGATACATTAATGAATTTGTATGAAATATCATAAAAATCGGCCCAGCCGTTTTGTCGTATTTAGAGAACGACCCCCCACACACGCAAAGTTTCTTTATGTAATAGTGTGTGTATATATGTATATTTATGTGTGTATGTATATATGTGTATGTAAGTATATGCATGTATATGTACGTGTGTATGCATGTAAGTATATGCATGTATATGTATGTATGTAACTATATGCATGCATATATATACATATGTAAATGTGTATTATGTATATTCATATGTGTATATGAAACACCTGTTTTTCTCATAGGAATTATAGGCGCAGAATTAGCATCTAAGAATAGATCGCACTTCCTTAATTTGCATCCTCCATTTGTTGACATCTTTTTCTCCCTCCATTTTTAAACAAACTTTCGACGTTAAAGATGAATTACAATGTTGCTTGTCGTACTTTTTATGTAAAATTCTTCAATTTTTTTTTTATATAATATATTTGGTTTTCTTTTAAAATATTGCATTGTGCACGCCATACACGCGCAGTAAGCGATTCTTTCTTTCTTTTTCGTTACATTCGCACTTGCATATCGGCGAGCCTGTTGTGGAAGGGGCCTTCTTTGATCGGGAACAACAAAGACATTCTTCCTCGGTCCGTTCATGTCTCTCTCATATGATGGATTTTCAACGCGCAGAAAAAAAAAGCAGGACACAAAACACATGAGTCAAATTGCTAACCGAACATCGGATCCACCTTAGCAAAAAATGCCTACTCAGATTACCGATAAGCGGTCGGACCACCGACAATTCTAGACTGCAAAGTCAAACATCGATTTCCTATTTGAATTTCCCATGTGTTATATACCGAAAAGAATGATGGGACGATTCTAATATTTTTCCGATTCCGATACAATTACCGATTCCGATTCTTTATAAATCTCGAAATATTTAACTATAAAATGGTTATGTTGTCCCGATTACTGTAAAAAGACATCATGAATGTGTCTATATTTTCTCAAACGTAAAAAAAAAAACACCCTTGTGAGTGGTTGATTTAGAGATGTTAGTCTTGCTGGAAATTTAAAGTATTATTTTATTGTTTCTACAAGTAGTGGAAGGTATTTCTTAAACCAAAATCAAATAAAAAATGTAATGGAAGGAATCGGTATTGGCATCGGAAAATGAGCTAAAATTTTTCCTATTCTGATACCGATTCCGATACCCCCAAAAGCTCCGATTTTTTCGATTCCCGATCCTGACAGTAGTCCTATGTATTCTTAATACAAAGTGTAATTTAGCCACCCATCATTTAATTGCACTGTGTCACTTACAGTCGGAATTTCATTTTGAAATCAAAACAAACTAGTTTTACTAGTTGAGTTTATATGATGTAAAAAAAAAAAATCAAATAAACTATAAAACAACACATCATATATTTTAATATTAATGGGAATAGACTATATTTTTGTTACATGAAAAATGCTTGTCCCCTTTTTTATGTAAGTAAAAATAAAGAGAATTAGTAAATGAAGATAAAATGAGAGAAAACGGGAATCGAACCCTGGAGATAAGTTTCAAAGAACAATAGGTTTTAAATGGAATGTCCAGTAAATTGTTGATTCTGATAAAATAAATAATAAATAAACTATTCATTGTTAGAAAGAATGTGGATAATAAAATATGGGTTAAATGAATTAGATATGTAGGTTGAATTCCTTTGTGAAAACAACAAAGGAAAATGGGAAATCAGAATGCTCGGAAACGTGCAGGTCGCGCATGTTGATGGCACGTGAGTTGTGGTCACGTTGGCCGGACATGCATGGATTTCTCAATATAGGAATTGAGAGTTAGTTAGGTTCATTGTAGATAGATGAGGATGTTGTGCTTTGCTTGAATATATGCTCGTAATATGCAATTAGTTGTGTTTGAAACTATGCGAATTTAGTTTGGTAAAAAAAAGTCACCGCTGAATACAAAATAAACTAAATAAATGACGATATAGCAGGAAAACGAAAGACAATTCCACAGGCGTGCAGTTCTAAGAAAGAAGCTTTGTTCATGGAATCTATGTTTAGGTTTAGGCACAGATAAAGAGTGGGGGAATTATTGATAGTGTTTTCAGCTATATGAGTGTTTCTTGTGAAATTTTGGCGAGGGTGTACCATAAATTGAAGCTCAGTCGAACACTTCTCTCCTTCTCTCTCTCTCTCTCTCTCTCTCTATATATATATATATATATATATATATATATATATATATATATTAGTGATGGGACGATTCCAATATTTTTCCCGATTGCGATACAATAATCGATTCTGATTCTTTATAAATCTCTAAATACTTAATTATATAGTTACATTTTTTCTCTGATTACCATAAAAACAGACATGTCCAATGTGGAGATATTTTTCTCAACGTAAAATAGACTTGTTGGGGACGAACTATCGCTTTAGCTTCACTGGTTGTTTAAAAATAAATAACAATTTATTATTTTATCATTATTACCAGCAATGGATGATTTAGGCTTAAACAAAATCCAATAAAAAAGACAAAAGAATCGTTTTCGCATCGTAAAATCGGTAAAAATATTTCCGATGCCCTCAAATATTCCGATTTTTCCGATATTCCCGGTTCAGATTAATCGTCCCAACACTAATATATATATATATATATATATATATATAAATAATTATGTCAGCCCCTTTAAAAAATAATTTCTTATCGTTGAGCACTTTCAGTTGAAATAAAGTCAGTCAATTTAGCTCTTATGCGCAGATCATTATGTAATGATGACATCACTAAAAAAACATTTAGAAATAAATATTTAAATTTCAACAGTATTTCTCGCAGTTAACGGTGACAGAATGGATTAGCCCCTTGCTAATGAAGCTAGAGATAGCTTCTGCTGCCGGGTTCGAATTTATCGACCAGTGTTTATCGTGAAACCCTGCACTGATGATTCCCGAAAGGTTGAAGCACTAGTGTCTGTAGGTATGTAATAATTATTATAGTAAATATATATATATATATATATATATATATATCCCTCTGATTTAATATTTTTCATAGGCTGAGAGCAAATTATTATGAACGAACTATATACATGGACCATCAAAAGATGAGAAAATTACTGAAAAGATGGGGTAATGTCTGGTACGATAGTATAGTCCCAACGGAACAGGTACTACAATGTCATTCTTCATAATGAAAGAAGTAATATCTAGGACGATCTCTGTATGAAAAGAAAATGCAATGCATATATATTGATATAATTGGAGTAGAAAATACTACATTAACCATCTATCAACAAAAAGGGGAAGGTTATCTATGAGAGGATAGTGTTATGACCGCAGGACAGATATTACATCTGCTTTTTTTCTCACGAGGATACAATATGTGAGTGGATTAACCGAATCTGGTTTAAACAGGAATAGTTTATTCCTGAGTGTACGGTTTTAGGACAACAAAACCAGTACTACGTCATCCAATTTTATTAAAAGAAAAATAATAGATTAATCCAGTTATTTTTTTCATTAATTTTAAAATACTTAATCATAAGAACATTTTTAAAAATAGTTTCTTAGTCTTTTAGTAAAGATGAAAGTGTAGTATGTGTTTTCAATATCCCAGAGATATTAGTCGAAAACTGTTGTTTAAAACAATTGTTGAATTTAAAAGCAATAACAAATAAATAATAGTTAACGAGAGAGAGAGAGAGAGAGAGAGAGAGAGGGAGAACCTAGTTAGCCATCTCTCCTGTTACCTTCTTGCTTGTTAGTGTCAGTATGTATTCTAACGAGGAAACCACGAAATTGTTTAAATTAAAATATAGTTTTAGTATGTTTTCATTTTTTATTAAGTAATTAAAATGTTTTCACTTAATCTCTTTAATTAATAAATATTAATATTGATTGAAATATTGAATATATATAGACAAAATGAGAAAATAAAATTATAAATCGATAACAGATAATATTAATTATATATGAAGTGTTAAATATAGCTATGCAAATTACATTCAAATGATCTTATTTAAATCGTTTGGCTCTAATAATATAATTAATAATAGCGGGGAGACCCGACCTTTCCTGGGATTGAATGATGATCAACAAATGTTTTACACTCCCATATTTTTATTGCAATCAAAATCGATGAAATCGTCCATTTTTCAATCAAATCAATTGATTGCCTTCTTTAGTTATGACACCCATCACAGTGACTTAGTCCACAATAGATTGTAGTCTACATTGCACTCTAGGGAACGTACTGTGGATTTTATAAAAGTATTTTATATCTATAAATATAAAAGCGAAAATGTATGTATGTGTGTTCGCTTTTTATGTGTGTCTACAAAAGGCTTCTTTCAGAGAAGCGGTCGGTCGGTTCACAACTTTTTAAAACTTTTTATATCACATATAAATCGTAATATCTCACAGTTAACAACGAAGCTCGCCTGTTTATTTAATTTGCTCGATTTCAGGAAGATAAATATTCAATATTTGTCGCTCGCCGCATGTGGGTTAGTCTTTTTCCCATAACATCTTGGGGGTGGAAAAAACAGCGTTCAGTAGTAAATGAATACTATTCCGCAGTCAAACTCATTAAAACGGGCACCTGCTAAATCCAACTAATAAAATAAATTCAAACGTGTTTCCGTTAGCATCTCGCGGTGGGGCGATGGTTAACATCGCACTTTTTTTTTCACACTTTAATTTACAACTTTGCCTCAAGGGTTCGGGTTCGATCTTCATACTTATTTTTTTTACCCCCTCCCCAAACACTCGGGCAACGCCGGGTACCCCTCGCTAGTACTTTAATAAATCAGAGTCCATTTTCTGTTGGCTGTTTTTGAACCAAGTAAACGACGGGTACTTTTGCTAGTTTATATATAAAGGCTTGAACTAAAGTTTCAAATGCGAAAGTCAATAATCATACTTCAGTTTTGCTCTAAACAGAAGCATTCATTTGGAATGCTCACCTTTCATATTAACGTACCTTATCACTTGTGGGGTGATAAATGCTTGAATTTAAATTTAAAACGAAAAAAGTAAAGTACCATAGTACAATTTTGCTTTAAACAGAAACAGTCATTTTGAACATATACATGCTAATTTCTTGTGCAATTTGAAATCATTATTTAAAAGAAAAAAAACTTGTCTGTGTGTGAGTCGATCGATGCCACCGTTAAATCGCGAAAGACAAGGGATACTCCTGTAGGGGCAGTTGCGCATGTAATTGTGAGGCAAGGTACGCGCAATCCACAACCACACCTCTCCTGAATCGATGCTGTTTGGATCCAGTGGCAAGGAGAAGACCAGGACGAATGGAAACAATGCCGAGATAAGCGGAGAGCACATACAGCACCTGGAAGTCCCAAATGGTCACCCATTTAGTACTGACCAGGGTCAACGTTGCTTAACTTCGGTGATCCAGCGGGAACCGGTGTGTCGACGTGATTATGCCATGTGTGTGAGCAATGTCTGGACCGTTAGTATCATCCCAACGATGTTTTAAATGTTATAAGCGTTGTCTGAACAATGATAATAAGTCTGAACATTTGCAAATATGATTCTTCAACTGCATTTGTCATCACTATTCAAAGTCATTCTATATCACCCTGTATTGATTAGTTTTTTATCGACATTCGAAGTGTGAGAAATTTTTATAATTTTTTGAGACACACTGTATTTACTTTCTGTTTATTTCAAAGCGTCTTTGCTGTTCTTAAATATCAATTTAATAGTAATAGTATGTTTTAAGTAATTATTCTGTAACCAGCAGTTTTTGTTTTTAAATGATCTATCCTTTGTCAAAACGGGTTGTATACCGTCGGATTTGAGTAACAGGTGCCTTTCCATTTTCAATATGCTTAAGGAAAAATATTATTACCGATGACGTAATACGAGAGAAATTCACAATCATGAAAAAAAATCCGTCGGAATTCAATTCTATCTTACAGCATTTTGCATGTTCAGCGATTAGCCACTAGCTACATTGAAGAACTTTGATGGAATGAAACGCACAATCTGTCTATTAAGCTAGCAAGTGATAAGTGTGATATAGACAAAATTTCAATCTAGAAAACAGCAATTCTTCTCCCTTTTTCAGAAACATCGGTCATGGAATGTGAGGACTAAAGGTCAAAATAGGGGAAGCGAGAGTTACAAGACTGTTTTACTCTAACTTGACCTATTTGACCTCACCTGACATAACATGATAAGAAGCTGTCTCTTTCGTGTGAATTTACTTATTTCAAAAACTTCGTGTCACTTCGATATGTACTTACTTCGACATTTGTAAAGATTAACACTAGCTTGTGTAATCGTTATGCGACATATGGTAATCTATTATCTAATCTGATTTCTATATGAATACTCATCTGGAAGCAGCTGCTTGCTTTCAAAGTGGTGAAATATTTTTTCTTTGCCTGTAATAATAAATCGAATGGTTAGTATTAGCTTACATGTACATATTACAACCGTCGATACCGTTCTTCGGGTTCTGTTAATTATACAGGGTGTCTAAAACTGTACTAACATTTTAATTGTTATAAGCGTTGTCTAAACAATAATAAGTCTGAACATTTGCAAACATGATTCTTCAACTACATTTCTCGTCTGTATTCAAAGCGATCCTATTTTGCTCTGTAGTCATGAATAGCTTTTATCGAAATTCGAAGTGTGAATACATTTATAATTTTTGGAGACACACAGTATTTACTTTCTGGTTATTTCAAAGCGTCTTTGCGGTTCTTAAATATGAATTTAGTTTCCAATTTGAAACGTTGGGTTGTTAGTGCTGATCTCTTTTGTAGGAAACTAAGTAAAAACAAAAAACAAAAAACAAAAAAAACGAAGACCAAAGAAATCACGCCCGACATAGTGCAGTTGCAATTCAAGGTAAAAACAGCAACATCACGTTTGTCATGTTTAGCTTTGAAAGGCAAACAGAAAATATGGCCACATTTTGCCCTTGTCGAATCCAAAATCCTCGCTGAAGAAAGAGCTCTATTCTGTCGCTGTTGACAATTTAATTCATCTTCCCGATCGGTCGTACAGGTTGTATGGCCAACATCACTGTCGCGAAATGCCGGCTTTATAGCATGGGCCCACCGTCAGCAAATTCAAAGGAGTCGCTGTAATAAACGACGTCACGCCATAGACCAGGTGCAAGAACGAAATAAGGGAGAGAGGGAGAGGGTGTGTATGTGAGAGGGAGGGAGGGAGGGAGAGAGGATATATAGCCAACCGAAACACAACATCGGTGGCCGATTTATTTCTCTGATTGCAACGGAGCCTTCGGCTTTGTTCACCTGTTACTGATTTTAACCTTGATAAAACAATTAAAATGAATAAAAGCGTATTCTCGGCAGTTCAGGTCAGTTGTTAGAGCAAAGGAGAGGGCGTTGAATGGTCTCAAGCCTCCAAAGCAAACGCAAGCAATGTCCTCTAAAAAAAGAAAAAAATGTAAAAAAAAAAAAAAAAAATCATACTCAAACAGGGAAAAATAGTTCAATTATACGATCCACACGTGCTCGATTAGTGTTTAAAATAATTTAAGATTCGAAGATTATTATTTCTGCTGTTTCTTAATTTTTAGACGAGGATTGATAATTCGTATTATTTGGATTTAATCAGAATGCTGTGCTTATTTTGAGTGTTATTTTCACAACGTCTCGGTCGAATAAACCTCAGATCTTCCTTAGGTGTATCTTGTCGAACTCTGGAATTTGCACGGAATATCGAACGGTACCCTCCATTTAATCCACGGAGGTAGCATTCTTTGGTTCCGTCATCCGTGACAAGTAGAGGTCTTCTATAATGTAAATCTCACCTGTCTGTTTAAATGTATGCATGTATCTATGTATGGTTTAATTGACGGTCTTAACCATGACACACAGAGCTGGAAATGCGACATTTGGAAACGAGTGCTTTTGTGCCAAAAGCTGGCTACGTCCACCACCTTAAGTCGCACAAAACTCCTGTTCAGGTCAACTTTACATCTATTAATCCGAACCAAACGATCGTTTTATATGCAACAAGGTTTGCAAGTCTACTCCTGGTTTGAGAAGACATGTGATTGTTCATAGGAATACCTTTCAACCTCCAGAGGAAGTCAACTCAGTGGAAATTGACAAATGTGTATGTCACATCTGCTTCAAGATGTACAAATCTGCGGAGGGAGTGCGGAGTCATGTGAGATGGCATGGACGACGAGATTGGGAGAACTCAATGTGACGGTGATCATCTGGAAACCTGCAGCAATCACGTATGTATGCATGTATGTATGTATGTATGTATGTCTCGCAAAAACTTTTAAGAGAGGCAACAGATTTTCAGGAGATCGATACAATTTTGAAGCTCGACCCTTCGGACGAAAAAAATCGAAATATTGGCCAAAAGCATTAATTCCTTCGCCATCAATTGGACACTTTTATACAAGAAGGAGGTTGCTTTTTTTCGCCGATTTTTTCGAAAGTCATCGCCTCTTTTCGATTGTCTAGCTTTAATTTAAACCTACGTCACTTTCGGTTTGGCGATGGGCGCAACAACTAACGCGTCACGTTTTTTTTCTCACATTATTTTCCTTCTTCGCGGTGGGTGTTCGAGCCTGCCTGCCTACTACCACTTTTTTTGAGCTCGCAATTTTCCTTTATTTTTTTATTTATTTTTGCTCAACCAACACCCTTACACACACCTCCAGTTTCTTTTCGGCCTCCGCGTCATGAGTTCGATCCTGCCTGCCTACTACACCGTTTTTTTTTTTTGCTCAACACACACTTAAAAACACCCGGGCAACGCAGGGCACTCAGGCTAGTAATTCATAATTCGCAGTCATATTTTGTGTGTCACCTGTCGTGCAGATTCTCGAGTTCGACAAGATAATAATAATGGATATGAATATTGAATAAATTCCAAGGTTACACCAACTGAAACATTGTGAAAATAACACTCAATACGAGGACAATAGTCCGAATAAACCAAATAATACGTATTATTTCTGTGGTTGATACTAGTGGGAGATTATTTATGTGGTTTAAGAATGCGTCTCTTTAGAAAATATAAAACGGGGAATATAAGGTGGTCGCTACAAAAGCGGAACATCTGTCAAACGGCAATTTATGTTTACAAAAGGTAAATGTTATGACATTTTTCAAAGACTATAATATTATAATAAACTTGCAGATGTTCAAAATATCGTTCTGCAAATCGAGGATTTACGAAGTACTACTTCTGTGTTTAACATTTAACTTAAAATGGTGGAAGATGATGTTAGCGTATTCATTCTATATAGCTTCAAAAGGATGGCTCGTGTTGAATATTATTTGGCAGTATTCTGATATATAAAGCAAAGTTAGTCTTCTCTTTATCTTGTCTTTGTCTTTTTTCCTCTACAAAATCAATGCTTGATTCCGGAACGCCAGACATTTTTGGGGATCGTTACAGTACAATAAAATAGCAGTTGATTTAATTCCTTTCAGAAAATGTATATTATTTCCCGTTAGGGTCCACAGTCTAATATTAAAAAAAAAAGTCAGAAAGCTGAAATAAATTAGAAAACTGCAATAACTAAAAAAAACAGCTTCTTGGTTTGGTCTTTACTCCTGACTTGAAATGGAGCACGTATATTAAAGCCATTGCCAAGGCCGCTAGAAAAATGGTGGGATCCTTTTACCGCTCCACTGCTGATGCAATTCTCTACCTATATAAACGCCAGGTACGGCTAACGATGGAGTACTGCTGCCACATCTGGGCAGGAGCTGCTAGAAGCAGCTTATCCTGCCTTGACAGAGTTCAAATAGACTTCGTGGCTTAGTGGTGGATGCCCTTTTCTCTTCCCTGCAACCTCTTTCCCACAGAAGAGACTTGCGAGCCTGTCTCTGCTTTATCGTTATTTTCATGGCAAGTGGTCAGCTGAGCTTCAATCTATGCCCCCCCGCAAAACTTTCATGAAAAACATTCGTCTAGCCAAAACCACTATCACTAATTTCCCACACTCTTTAACTATGCCTAAACCTAAATGTATATTTCATGAATAAAGCTTTTTTTCTTAGAACTGAATCCCTGTGGAACCCTCTTCCGATTGTCTGCTTTCCAGTTGACAACAATCTGATTGTCTTCAAGTCTAACGTAAACAAGTTCTTGATGAACCGTCCCCGCTAAGTAATCGAACTTACAAAATTCCCACTACTTATGTTTACTACGCTATAATCACATTGACTAATGTATACCTATTATCCCTTATCCTCGAGTGGCTTCCGGACCTTGGTAAGTGATGATTCCTGTGTAAAAAAAAAAAAAAAAAAAAAAAAAAAAAATTGAAAAAACTTGTTCGACACTCGACCACATTCCCCAGACCATGTTCTACATTATAAAATACCGGTATAATTTTGTTTTCAATTAAAAATGGCTATTATTTGATAATTAGATTTAATGTTTATTTTATTGTATCAGATTTCAATTTTAACGAATTGGATTTATTCTATTTTATAGTCAATCTCTTCAAATATACATGATGTTATATGATATATAATGTAGGTCATATAATTATAAATGCTGTGTTTTTTTTATGGCAATGCAAATAGCAATATAAGACTAAACGTATTTCGCCAATATAATTTTAGAATTAGTCAAACCGTGGTATATATTTGTATTAGGAGAATTCACTGTAACAATGTGGAATATTTGCGATAAGTATTCCGGAAACCCAGGACGTTTTACTTTATACAAAATAAAAAGATTTCGGATAGCAAAATTGGGCTTCACGTGTTGTACATGCTAATTACTTATGCACCTTGACATCGTTATTAAAAAAAAACTAACTTATATGTGTGTATACTTTATGCTTGGGTAGACTATAGTATGTTTTAAGTAATTAATAATAGTATGTATTAAGTAATTATTCCATAACCAGCAGATGTTGTTTTTAAATGATCTATCCTTTGTCAAAACGGGTTGTGTACCGTGGAATTTGAGTAACAGGTGCCTTTCCATTTCCAATATGCTTAATGAAAAACATTATTACCGATGACGTAATACGAGAGAAATTCACAATTATGAAAAAAAAAAAAAATCCGTCGGAATTCAGTTCGATCTTGCAGCATTTGCATGTTCAGCGACTAGCCATTAGCTACATTGAATAACTTTAATAGAATGAAACACAGTCCGTCTATTACTTATACATAAATACATTCAGGCAACACGTTGTTTAATATATTAGTACCTGTATTAAATGCTTGTGAATTTGAACTATTTTTGCAATTATTTGAATTTGCTTTATTTTATTAGAACAGCAGAACCCCGGGATACGGTGCCACTAGGATACGTTTTTAAGGTTACGATGTGGAATACGAGATTTTTCCAGCCCCTGGTTATGGTATTTGCCCTTCCTTGCGGTTTTATTTATAATGTTATATGATTATATGCATGTGTATTATATACTGTACTGTATTTTGTTACTAATTTTTAATGCCGTATCCAGGGGTTCTAGTGATTGCTTTGAGGATTTTTAGACTGTGTGTGCAATTATATAATGTATAATGTTTGCCATTTCTTCTTGTGTATGTTGGGTGTTCATGTGCACGTAGGTGGCTCTTCAACCCAGCTTCACTCTTGCATAATAATTCACAAATATTGCAGAACTTGCCAGGATTTTTGGTGCTTGTGGGGGGACATATCTATTTTGTTTCATTTTCCTTCGGTCGAAGTTCTTATAAAATCAAGGGACCCCCTTCATGATTGAACACTATATGAGATACATAGGTATTCGAATGTTCCATTAAAGTTCTTTTATCTCTCAAACAAAAACAAAGTAATAATGTTGAGAATAATTTTCCTCTCCTTAATTGACCATTTTTTATGTTATAGTATATCTTTCTTTTTGTTTTTTTTTTCATCTTACTGGATTCAAGGATAATAATGCTTCTAGTCTGGTGGAGTATCCAGCTTTGTGTTCCAACTTGAGATATCATTACTTGGAGAAAGTGCACCATTTCTCGTAAAAAATAGTGTCGTTAACCATACCGGTATCTTATTTAGGTCTCGAATACTATGTGAATTAGAATATTTTGTTAGGGGTTAATCTAGGGAAAAAGTATCCAGAAACTCGGTTGTCCTGATGAAACTCTGTACAGAAACACCTTAGATACTCGAGGATAGTGTCTAGTAGACATTCAAGGTCTCTACAGGCATTTTTCTCTCTTGTTTTAATTTTCTTATCACTTTGCGTTTGCTGAGGATGGTGCATTCTGCCGGATGCCAAACATTCTCCCATTAGTTTAGTTATTCCAACCGAGAGATCTTTTAAAGATTCTTACCGTCCCTTTAAGTGCAATTGTTTGTATTTATTAAGCGCTTGGATCACCGGGTATATTCTCCAGATAGTTTTTGAAATTTCTATAATGACTGGTATGATTGTTAAGTTCTTACTATTCCAGTTTCTTTTCATGTCGTGCATAAGTCATTGGTATTTTTTTATTTTCTTCCCTCTCAGCTATGTTAAGGCCAGAATCATTAGAGAGGCTTATTACCTTTGATTGTCTTATCAAACCGCTTGCAGATTTAAAGAGTAATCCACAACAATAACTTGGGTGTCTGGCTGACAGCACATCCTCATCAAATTGTTGGCCTTGTGTGACTTTACATGGTTCACCAAACTAGCTTTAGCCAGACCAAACCTGCGACATATTTTGCATTTCAGTTCTCGATAAAAGTCGGCAGGAACTGTAGATTCATAGTGCTTTCTAAGAGCACGTCTCAATCTGCTTATTTTAATACGGTTTTCCCCCCAAATAATTCGCATCCTACAACTAATTCATACATACATTCACAATTATATATATATATATTAGGCAGCATTTTTTCTTTTAAGCATATTTCATTGAATTAAATAGATATCTTGTGTACAGATTCTTGTTTGGATCCTTTCCATTTTCTGGATTAATTTCTTTGCTTCTTGCAATAACTGGCTGATGTAGTTATAGTTGTTGTAGGCCCAGCCATTTTCGAATTCATCTGGATTTACCTTCAAGGATAATTTTACTGATAGTACTAACATTCTAATATGTCTGTAAAAATAAGAAAATAGTTTAAAATTCAATATTAACCAATAAAATAAACAGAATATTATATAAAATAAAAAGAAATAAAAAATCTATAGATTGTTCAAACAACTACGGTAACTACATCACATTCGCCAGTTCTTGGCAGAAGCAAAGAAATTGATACAAAAAATGTAAAGGATCAAAACAAGTATTAGTAGACACAAGATGTCTATTGTTTTTTTTTACATAGGTATCACCACTTATCAAGGCCAAGAGGTCACTCGTGGATAAGGGGTAACGTGTGTACAGTAGAAATGAGAAAATATAGTAACCGTTAGTAATGGAGATTCGGTAAATTTGTTAATTTATATGGAACGGCTCATCAAAAAATTGTTTACGTTAGACTTGAAGACAGCCATATTGTTGTCAGTTTGAAAGCAGAAAAACGGAAGACAATTTCATAGGCGTGCAGTTCTAAGAAAGAAGCTTTGCTCATGGAATCTACGTTTAGGTTTAGGCACAGATAAAGAGTGTGCGAAATTAGTGATAATGTTTTCTGCTAGACGGGTGTTTCTTGTGAAAGTTTGGCGAGGAGGGAACCATAGAATAGAGCTCAGCCGAGCACTTGCCATGAAAATAACGATAAAGCCTAGACAAACTCGCAATATCTCTTCTGTGAGAAAGAGGTTGCAGGGAAGAGAAAAGGACATCCCCCACAAGGCTCCGAAATCTATTTTGAACTCTATCAAGGCAGGATAAGTCCTTTCTAGCAGCTCCTGGCCAGATGTGGTAGCAGTACTTCATCGTTAGCCGTACCTGGCGTTTATATAGGTAGAGAATTGCATCAGCAGTGAGATATCTACTGGATCGATAGAAGGATCCCCCCCATTTTTTAGCGGCCTTGGCTACGGATTTACTGTATCTGTTCCATTTAAGATTAGGAGTAAAGGTCAAGCCCAGAAGCTTGTCAAAACATCAGGCATTCCCAAGACGAGATCCATTCATTTCAGTTGATGTCAGATGGGGATCAGAGCGTTGATGTAAAGATAAAAGCTTGGTTGTAGATGCATTAAAAGTAACAAGCCACTCCTTTCCCCATTGTACCACTTGCTCAAGATAAGAAGAGACAATCAGAGAGAACTTGGTCGTTTACGGTCTTAGGTGTGCTACCATAGATAGTAGTGTCATCAGCATAGATGTCTACGAATGTGTAAGGATGTGGTTTGAAAGATCATTAATATAGATCAGAAAGAGAGATGGGCCCAGGATGGACCCCTGAGCGACTCCAGCATTCTGATTTCTGCCCATCAACCACTACTCTTATGAACCTATCAGAGAGAAATGATTCAATAATTAAGACATTTCCAGCTATACCGTAGCTGGAGATCTTGTTAAGTAAACCTTTATGCCATACTCTATCAAAGGCCTTTGATATGTCAGGAGCAATTGCCCTAGAAAGGTAGCCTCCGTCGAGAGATTCGCTAATCCTATGAGATATAACTGTAAGCACATCTACTGTAGATCTAACAGAACGGAAACCATATAGCGTACCAATAAGGTTATTTTTGCTGAGATGGTTGATTACTTCTCTATTTAACACAAATTCCAGCAACTTACTCATGACGCACAGGAGACTTATTGGCCTGTACTGTGAGGGAGATGAGCGATCACCTGAATTCTTAAATACGGGGCATACTGATGAGATTTTCCAGGGTGACGGGAAGCAATTCTCCTTAAGACAAGGTTTAAACAGTTTTGTAAGGATGGGCACAAGTTCTGGTTGAAGTCTTTTGAGTACTATAATTGGAATACCGTCAGGGCCGGTGGCTTTACTGGGATCAAGGTTTTTGATTAGCTTGCGAACATCGCGTACAGATATTTGTATATCACATAGCATGTTTTTTATACGGGAGGAAATATTGGAGGTTAGCAGCCTTGGTTGCAAAGGTTAGAATTAGCTGAAAAGTTCTTGGCAAACAGTTTGGCTTTGTCTGATGCTGACGCGATTACCTCAGGTCCATTTATGAGAGTTGGGATAGAGCACACGCTTTTGTCCAGAATTCTGTTTGCTATTTGCCAAAACTGGTAGGAACCAAGCCGCTGCTCAACTACTTTGGACTTGACGGACTTAGCATACAACTCTCTTGCGTTCTTTATTAGTTTTTTTTTTTTCTATTGTATTCAACATAAATATGTCAATAGGATTTTCACGATTGCAGCATATATATATATATATATATATATATATATATATATGCTGCAATCGTCAAAATGCTTATTGACATCTTGCTCAGACAGCCAGATAACTCACTCAGGAAAGAAAAGAACAAACGCATTTCAATTTAATTAAAAATACGAAACTTTATTCCTTCGTGGATAATTATATTTAAAAATATATATATTTAAAAAAAATTATATATGTGTGTATGTTAGTTGTGTTTGTTTTCGAGATACGTTTTGAATGAATTGAATTATTTATTTTTTCAATTTCGTATAAATAAATGAATTCATTAAAACATATCGCAAAACCGAAAACACATAACATATAGCTAAATCGCGATATATCCAAACAGCCTAGTGGTAGAAATTTAGTCTTCTTTCCATAGGTCTCGATTTCGAATCTCACTAGATTCAGCAACTCTGATGAGTCGTAGACGACGAAGCACGTGATAATTATATTTCGAAAACAATATATATATATATATATATATATATCGCAGCTTATGAAACACATCTGTAGTATTAATTTGATTAATTTATATTTCATTATATCGATATTGTCGCGTTTTAAAATTCTTATGAACCTAACTACATAAACTGATTAATTAGATGTGTAAACTTCCATACTTTTCAGTATTTTAATACGTTGAGACGTTTTAAGCATCTAAGCCCCCTAATTAAATTCCTATTAGACAGTTTAAATGCTTCTCATTTTCTTTTTTAATTTAAAGGATCGCGGCGTAATTCGTTATTTGTAAAGCAATTGGCAGATTATTAAAATTAGTAACATCTTTAGATAGAAACTGATATCTATTCCTGTAGATATCATCTCTAAATTACGTTTTAAATATAATTCGGTTTTATTCTATGCTTTTGTATTTACGAAGTTTGAAATATGTAATCAACTAGCTGACTCATATCCGGGGTTTGCCCGGGAAAGGGGATAAACTAAGAATAGTCCGTGCACAATCACAACCGATTTGTCATTTTGTGTCAATGTTATCTCTTATTAGTCATAACATTATTACAAATAATATGATTGTTCAGCAGATAAATTGTCTTTACATATATATGTTAAATGGAAACATTCAATATAATTTATTAGGCTTATTTTACGGGCGGAGCTAAATAATATAAATCAAACTTTTAACGTTGTTATTCTTTCTAACTGACCGCTACGTCGACAGCAACAGAAACAGTTGACTGCCAATACACGCCACCAGACGCAGCTGGCTGGCCGGACATCTCGCTTCCAAAGTGGGAGTAGGAGAGAATACACTCGTGTGCTTGTTGAGCGTAAATTTCCAATCGCCACGCGTCTTTTCCCTTTTCTCCTCTTTTTTTCTCCCTCTTTTATTCTGCTCTTTCTAACTAGGCATTAAAAAAAATAATTATAGTAATAATTATGTCAGCCTCTTTAAGAATTCGGTTCTTATTGTTGAGCACTCTAGGTTGAAAGTCAGTCACTTAAACTTAAACTGTGCTATTCATTGTCATAAGATCACTCAAGCCGTCTAGACATTTACGCTATATATAAATGTTAATTT
Organism: Euprymna scolopes; assembly: GCF_053919585.1. Taxonomy (NCBI): domain Eukaryota; kingdom Metazoa; phylum Mollusca; class Cephalopoda; order Sepiida; family Sepiolidae; genus Euprymna; species Euprymna scolopes. The sequence goes on from NC_136493.1 coordinate 99,846,039, forward strand.
CAAATGTATTTATCGCAGTTAAAGTTGGCCATGAGCTTTGTTCCTTGCTAATGGAGTCAGAGACGGCTTCGTGGCCGAGTTCGAATCTACCCACCAGCTGAAATCGTTACTCCTTGCACTGATGATTCCGGAAAGAATGTCTGTAGATATATATAAAAAAAAATGATTACTACTACTACTACTACTACAATAATAAAAAATAATAATAATATATGCCTTTTGTGAAGCCACAACACATCACGATTTAAAATGCTGAGTCGACATTACCTTGGCACCTGGGTTGATCATTTAATGCCGGGTCGGCCTACGTTGCATGTTAAATCTCGTAAATTAATGAAATTATATTCGTTTCATGAATTTATTTTTAGAAATGTTACGGTAATAATTGAAACATGAAAAACACAGAAATTCGGTTATAAGAAATGAAACGGATTTGTTTGTAATCTGTAGATTGTTCGGTATCGCCACTTCGACTTATTCAAAGGCGGAAATTTTCCATCGTTCTTTTTTATTTTTCTCCTAAAAATGAAAAATGTATAAAAAACTTGCAAGACACTCGGCGCTGCCCGGTCGAAGGCACGCTTAAATATGATATTTTAATTTATACATATTTTGTATTTATTATTTTGGAGCCAGTTCTTTATTGATTATTATATTGTACCCAATATATAGTAGTGGCCGTCTACTTGACCCGGTTGCAAAATACGCTTGAATTTTAATTCATGCATATTTCGTATTTATTATTAAAGAGGCAATCCATCATTGATTATTACATTGTAATAGTGATGATTTCAATTGTTTAAAAAATGACTTTTGTGCCATCAATACGAATCGAAATCAAAACATATAGAGTTCCAACTTTAGTCGTTAAGTTTTAAAAGTTCACTAGAAATGACGTCATGACATTAAAATTCGAAATGGTGACAGATAAATTTAGATTTCAGTATGATAATAGATTATCAATTTGAAATAGTACATTTCTCCCAACCTCGCCTATTTAAAAAAAACAAACAAACAAAAAAAAAAAAACAGAAAAAATGAAATTAGAAGATGAAAAACAAAAACGCCAGTACCACAATTATCTCGTTGCAAAATCAGGAAATTTTTCGGTTATCATTTTACATTAAATCAACACCAATTGTGATATCAAAATGTAAAAGATTTTATTTGTTTGCGTAATTCGTTATTTGTTGACAGATTTTCACACTGTTTTTAATATAATTGTGCGGAAAAGCTTATCCTCTCTCTCAATAAAATAAGCCTTTACTTTATTTAAAAATGACCTTTACTCCTGATCTGAAATGGAACACGTACATCAAGTCTGTTGCCAAGGTCGCTGGAAAGATGGTAGGATCCTTCTACCGCTCCAGAAGATATCTCACTACTGATGCAATTCTCTATCTATATAAAAGCCAAATACGTCCAAGGATGGAATACTGTTGCCATATCTGGGCAGGAGCTGCTAAAAAAACCCTATCCTGCCTTGACAGAGTACAAAATAGACTTCGTGGCTTAGTGGGGGATGTCCTTTTCTCTACCCTGCAACCTCTCTCCCACAGAAGAGACGTTGCGAGCCTATCCTTGTTTTATCGTTATTTCCATGGCAGGTGCTCGTCTGAACTCCAATCTCTTGTCCCCCCTCGCCAATCTTTCACGAAAAACACCCGTCTAGCTGAATCCACTGTGAAAAATTTCCCGCACTCTATATCTGTGTCTAAATCAAAACGCGGATTCCATGAACAAAGCTTCTTTCTTTGAACTCCACGCCTGTGGAACTCTGTTCCGTCTGCCTGTTTCCCACCTGACTACAACTTGGATGTCTTCAAGTCCAATGTTAACAAATTCCTAATGAACCGCCCCCTTAAGTAAACACTTCATCAAATCTCCACACAAACGTAATGTACTTGCAATAACCCTTATCCCTGAGTGGCTTCCAGGCCTTGATAATCGTGATCACTGTGTAAAAAAAAAAAAGGTTATAATATTTAATGCTTTTTAATCGAAAATGCTGAATTTGTTTGTTTTCTGTAGTTTATCCGTGAAAGAGAAATCTTTCTAGACCGAGGCCATTTTAATTTGGTTTCGATCCAGTGAACTCTGTCAGAAGATCGCTAGTTTTGTCGCAGTATGTAAATGAAATATATAATACTAACCGTTAGCAAAAAAGGAAACGTAAATAATTCTGGATGTTATCTATGTTATCTAACACACAAAATAAATATCTCACCCTCTTATAATACTCACCCTCTCTGTCTTTCTGACTGTCTCCATTTTTTTTTTTTGACAGTAACTTCTTCGAAGCAAAGTGCCAAAGTGCCGCTAGACTGCGAAAATGATTGCGTTTTTCTAGACCACTTTTTTTTTTTTGCTATTTAGCTGGCAAAAATAGTTGTTAAGGGATGAAAGGATGAGAATTGAAGGAAATTAGAACTTGTCAGTCTTAGATCTGTTTTTTTTTATATTCAATTTTCCCCCCAAACAAGGAACAGTGCCACTTTGAAGTAGAGGGCTACTATCGGGGACATCATTTGCGGGGGCATTATGAAAGGAGATGAGTAGAAAGATGTTTGTTCACATTACACTTGAACTTCTGCATATCTGTACAGTTGGGAAAGCAGTATCCTGGAAGGGAGTTCCAAAGACTAGCAGTTCTGGAGAAGAAACTTTTGGAGTAAAAGGCTTTCTTACATCTAGGGATCTCTACTGTAAAGAGGTGGGGCTTAGTTGCTTGTCGGGTTTGTCGGGGGTAGTCACGTCGAAGAGGTACAAGTGCTTGCAGTTCGTCAGAGCATTCACCATTAAAGTATTTGTAGAACAGGCAGAGGGATGCAACATTTCGTCGATGGGACAGAAGCTGAAGCCTAGATGACAGTTCAGGACCTTTCAGGTTGACGACTCTCTTTTGAATGAGGCACAAGCAGCAGATGCACCAGCCCAGATGTGACAACAATACTCCATACATGCGCGAATGGTGGCCTTATAGTGGTACAGGATATTGTTAGGCTTAAGTAATTTCTAGCACGGTAGAGAGAGAGCACACATTCTTTGCAGCAGCCTTGGCAATGCTCTCAATGTCTATATTCCAGTTCATGTTCCTGTAAACGTTAGACCGAGGAGTTTAAAAGAAGTACTTTTAGGCAATTTAAACTGGTCTTCTACGCATGCGCAAATCTATATATCTCCATTTGTACATTAATGTAAGTTTCTTTTTAGTTACTTATTACCCGACGGATGTGCCAAACTGGATGTCTCGAATTTTGCTTTTGGTTTCGGTTTCGATTCAAGCTGATGGCACTCAATCATATTTTCTTTATAATTTTAAAATCAAAAGCGTTTCACGTGTACAAAAACACGTGGTACAAATAAATGTTTGTTTTGCTGAACATAGTGTAAATAAAATTAGTTTGTAGATAATAATGGTAAAATTTATGCCACTCTAAATAATTTACGTGAGTTAAATAGGAATAAAGTCGATAGTTAACAATTATTGAGATTTTTGTCATTTCTTTAGAAAATAAATATCTCATCCATATATAGCAGGAGCTGCTAGAAAGGACTTATCTTGCCTTGATAGAGTTCAAGATAGACTTCGGAACCTTGTGGGGGATGCCCTTTTCTCTTCCCTGCAACCTCTTTCTCACAGAAGAGATGTTGCGAGTTTGTCTCGGCTTTATCGTTATTTTCATGGCAAGTGCTCGGCTGAGCTCCATTCTATGATCCCACCTCTCCAAACTTTCACAAGAAACACCCGTCTAGCAGAAAACACTATCATTAATTTCCCTCATTCTTTATCTGTGCCTAAACCAAACCGTAGATTCCATAAGCAAAAGCCTCTTTCTTAGAACTGCACGCCAGTGGAGTTGTCTTCCGTTTTTCTGCTTTCCAGCTGACTACAATATGGTTGTCTTCAAGTTTTGATGAGCCGTTCCAATATAAGTTAACAAATTTACCGAATCTCCATTACTAGCGGTTACTATATTGTCCAATTTCTACTGTACACTCTTTAACCCTCATCCTCGAGTGGCCTCTTGGTCTTGATAAGTGGTGATGCCTATGCAAAAAAAAAAACCCAAAAAACAATTAAGAGTTAAATCGATTCGTGAGGTTTATCTGAATTTGAAAATCTTAACAAAAATACTTGTAATAAATAAATAAAAAAAAAATAATAAATAGATGATTTAAACCAAGTTTATTTGTTAATACTCTTTACATACAATTAAAATAAACTATACAATTTGGAGAGCCATGATTGCCGACAC
>NC_136493.1:99862797-99922797 GCF_053919585.1 Euprymna scolopes
TCCGCAATCATCAGTGCAGGAGAGATTCGAACCCAGCCACGAAGACATCTTTAACTCTATTTGCTTAACCTTTATTTCCGAGCCACCAAACAATTGCCACGAGAATGAAAGGAATTAATAATAAACGCACAATTGGGGCACAAACATTAGACAATCAAGTGTTGCTGTTTTTTTTCTCTGTTAGCAGAGGTATGTATTCGCGCAGCTCTAGTAGGTTTACCCCCCATGCTTACCGTCGCACCATCTGAGTAGGGGTTAATTTATCGATACGGCATAATCCTGTTGACACATAAGTTCCCATTAGACCACAGAAGTTAAGCAACGTTGAAAATGGTCAGTACTAAAGTGGGTAACCATTTGTCTATTCCAGATGTTTTCTCTGCTTTCTGTTTATCTCGACATTGTTTTCAGTTATTCTGGACTTCTCCTTATTACAGGACTCGAGTATTGCCGATTCATGAGAAGTGTGGTTGAGGATTGTGCAACCTTTGCAGCTACTTTTAAAGGAGCATCCATTGTCTTTCGATATCGAACGAAGGCGTTTGTATATCCTTACGTTTTTGAGGCGTCTCTAACGGAGAATATCGAAGGGGTTATTAAGGCACATTTACAAACCAGTGTTTGGTTCATATTGGGGGGGCTGGCTTTTTAAATCAGACTTTTCCGACCTTGTGTCACATCTTCACGGCGTGGGAGGGAGATAAACAACAGAAGCTTAAATCCACCAAGATGGTGAGACTATGAAAATGTAAGCTTTCCAGAATTTCCATTGATGCAGGTATCGGTCTCTGACGTGTTAAAATGTGTATATTAAGCTTTTTTTTGTTGTTGCCCAAATCAAAACGAAAGCTTCTCACTTGCTATTCATCTTATTTATATAACCGACTTAGATCCCAACTCCCTGCCAATCGCCGGGACGTCTTCGACTTCAGATCAACAAATAAATATTTTTCCCGTTCGCTATGTCATCTCTACCTTTTATTGGAGTGTTATCTGTAGCCACTTCGAACGTCAAAGCCTCTCTTTATCGTCGAATGCGGTGCACTGTCCTTTTCAGAGAGCCCACCGATTACCCGCCCCTGTACTATTAATCTTACAAGGCCCACACCTATGGCTGCCTCCCTTTACCCGGACCCCATCCCCCGACCCTACGGATAGGCAAAGTGAAAATACTGTTGGTTCAGCACACGTTCTTCTGCGCGACCGCCCCCCCTCCTCCAATACAATCTTATTGAAGGTAACATTTCCCCATTGTTGGTTAACTGCCCGCATTCAGCAAGCATTCAGAACCAATATTGAATGTATTTAGTCGGTGTTGTTGTTTCACTGCGGCTGCTAAGCGACATTTGTGATAAGTACTTCCTGTTGAAGTTGGCTGGGACGTTCAACATTGAATTGCTTTCCGTAAAATTTGCTATGTAAATACTCAGCGCGGTTCGTTGTCCATTTAGACACGGGCGTGACAGGCCAACTGCTTACAACATCAATATTGAACGTTAACTGATAAAGGAAGTGTGTTAAAAATATATTCATACGAGAGTGCTTAAGAAGTTAATTGTTATAAAAGTCAACAACCGCACACACACGCACACACAGACATATGTATAACGTAAGTTGAAATATGTTTACTTAAACAAAATTACACACTATTTTTTAAAAGTGCACAATATCTCTGTAGATCTTTTATAAATAAAATTATATAAACATTTTAAGGAATACGCAGATTATCAACGTTTTCACATTTTCATGTCGCGATTATAACTTTTTAGTTCTTACGACATGGAAATGTCGAAACGTTCATCGACTCTCGTAGAATCCTTACAAATATATATATATATATATATATATATATATATATATATATATATATATAGTGACCGCCAATCGATCGAAAACTGCTTTTCTAAAGCTTATTAAAATCTGTTATTTCTAAATAACTTTTTGTTTTACCAGAAAGATAACGCACTGAGGTTTATTATGTTAAAAGCAAAATAATATAATATATTTCTATAATTTTTAATAAAATTGTAAGTTTAAAAAACAAAACAAAAAAAAACGCGTTAACCTATTTTCTGCCGTATAGCACGTATGCTCAGGATGACCCTCAATACATCATGGAGAAGCCACGCAGCAAACCAACAGCTTTATGGTGATCTAGCACCAGTATCACTGAAAGTATAGCAGAGAAGGATGAGAGCAGCCCGTCACTGCATGAGACATAGCGAAAAGCAAGCAAGCTAGTTCTCTGGATACCAACAGATGGACACCCAAACCGTGATAGAAGAATGACCTACATTGATAACCTGATACAGGATACAAGATTTGGAAGTGTTTGGGACCTGCAAACTGTCATGTGAGATCGAGAGAACTGGAGAAGTCGTGGTGAAGTGTCCTGAAAGACAACGTAGATGCGAGAGATGAAATATTATTATTGTCGGTATTGTTCGCCGATATATTCGAAATCTATCCTCTTCTTTTCGATTGACTAGCTTTAATTTAAATCTTCGTCACTTCCGGTTTGGCGATGGGCGCAACAGCAAATACGCTACCTTAGTTATTATTACTATTATTATTCTTATTATTATGATTATTATTGTTCGCCGATATCTTCGAAAGTCTCCGTCTTCTTTTCGATTGACTGGCCTTAATTAAAATCTTCGTCACCTCCGGTTTGGCGATGGGCGCAACGACAAAAATGTCACATTTTTTTTTTTCACGTTATTTTCCTCCTTCGGGTACGGGTTTGAGCCTACCTGCCTACTACGACTTTTTAAAAATTATTTTTGCTCCAAACACACCTCCCAAACACCTGGCCAACACCCGGCACCGAGGTTAGTTATCCATAAACGGTGATATAGAGGTTAAGTGAAGTAATTTTAGTTGTGCACGGCTTCTCCATCCTGAGCATATGTTATATATGTATATCACAGTTCATGAATTTCTGAATACAACCAAAGTGAGACAAATAGTGGTAGTTGTTGTTACGTTATGGCTTATGGCTATACTAGTTAATTTGTATACGTATTAAGTATGAATTTGCGCCCGAGTACACTTAGTATTCAAATTCACGTATAAGGATGGATTACTGTTGCCATATCTGGGCAGGAGATGCTAAAAACAGCCTATCCTGCCTTGCCAGAGTACAAAATAGACTTCGTGGCTTAGTGGGGGATGCCCTTTTCTCTACCCTGCAACCTCTCTCTCCCACAGAAGAGACGTTGCGAGCCTATCCTTGTTTTATCGTTATTTCCATGGCAGGTGCTCGTCTGAGCTCCAATCTCTGGTCCCCCCTCGCCAATCTTTCACGAAAAACACCCGTCTAGCTGAATCCACTGTGAAAAATTTCCCCCACTCTATATCTGTGCCTAAATCAAAACGCGGATTCCATGAACAAAGCTTCTTTCTTAGAACTGCACGCCTGTGGAACTCTGTTCCGTCTGCCTGCTTCCCACCGGACTACAACTTGGATGTCTTCAAGTCCAATGTTAACAAATTTCTAATGAACCGCCCCTTTAGTAAACACTTCATCAAATCTTTACACTAACGTAATGTACTTGCAATAACCCTTATCCCTGAGTGGCTTCCGGGCCTTGATAAGTGGTGATCACTGTGTAAAAAAAAAATCATATTTACTTATGTGTTTTTTTATTTTATTTTTTATTTATTTTAAATACTGCGGTTGCTTGGATGGTTGGGTTTGGTTTGGTTGTTTCAAGTAATTTAAATGCAGTAATTTTGACAAATGCCAATATGTTTCAAATATGTTGGGTTTGGTATTTTCGTTTTGCGGCATATCAACCTTTCCGGTTCAGTTATTTTGGTAAAAAAATTTTCTGCGTTATATTCCTTATATCTTCAAGTATTTCTTAATCGTGTTTGTTGTTTTGTTTTATGTCATATCAACCTTTTTATTTGTTATTTAGAAGCCAATCCATTAATCTTGAAAATGATTTTATGCGTCAACAACTTTATATTTTCAAATATTTATTCATGAGATTTAATTTGATTGTTCTGTTTTACGGCATTTATACTTAAAGTTCTTTTATGTCGTCAAATATTTATTCATAGTGTTTTGTTTGATTGTTCTGTTTTATGGTATATCAACACTTTTTAGGTCATTTAATGCCGAATCTAATACTTTAAGAAAAAAAATCCGCCAAGTTCTTTATATTTTCAAATATTTATTCATTGTGCTTAGTTTTGTTGCTTCGTTTTTCCTGATATGAACCCTTTTCGGTTTATTTAATGCTGAATCCTGTCATTTATTAAGTGTTTATGCTTCAAGTTCTTTATATCCTCAAATATTTATTCATGGTGTTTGGTTTATTTGCTGTGTAAAGTTAATTTTGTTTTTAGCCTAGCACAACATGATTCGTTAAAAAAACAAACAAACGATATCACTGTTTGATGTATTTTATGTCAGGAAACCGATATTTTCAGACAGCCTAATTTGGTAGAACCAGTGTCGAATATTGATGCTCAAATAAAAAAAAAATATCAGTCAATGGCGTGGCTCATCTGTAATTTGTTTCTTCGATTTATACCAAACAACTAGTAAAATCTGTTTCCACTCGTCTAAGATTAACCCTGCAATCCTTCTAAATGATTTTCCCATGTAAGTATACCTTACATGCCTGGTGCGTCACTCAACATCATCGACTTTCGCCAAAAAAGTAAAATTTTAGCGGATATAAAATTCAGAGGCGCCGTGTGTATATCGCAGTCAGGGGAAATAACTTTAGCAGAGTTAGATTTTGCAGGAAGCTATCGCCATCCTCCCACATATCGCGTCTAGTTTTCTTACGTGGTCGCCTATATGGTACTGATCGTTGCTTTGTTTCTGTGATTAACGATAACCCGTATCAACATGATTATACAATATATGCGTAAGCCTTGCATACTCCGACTAATAGAATAAAATACTCTGCTATTGCCCATTCTAATATCCCCAATAATAACGAGATCAACTTCCTGTATCAGTTGTCTTACCTTGTGTGTCTAATTGAAACTGCCGATAGTTCTCTCCTTACAGCCAAAGGACATTTGCATATTTAATGAAATATTATTCCATTAGGTAAAAATGTTGTAATACCGGATATTGTTGTGGCTGAATCAATTGTTTTTGATCAGTGCAAACGAATATGACAAGAGAATATTCTTTTCATTATTTTGACTCTCGAGTATATATCTGTTGATATCTTACATGTGTTTTAGATAGTGATGTGGTTCTGGATTGATTAACTGTGTGAAAATGTCGGATATATACTCAAGAGTCAAAACAATAAGAATATTCTCGTCATATGATCAGTGCGGAGGAATATAGTGTTAGTTCATTGAATATCTATCATATTTCCATATATTTTTGCTCCTTGAAAGCCATTAGTTTCAGTATTGTTAAAACTAGACATGATTGGATCAACAGAAATTTCCAGTTGATTATCAGAGTAGGAACTTGACAATCTTTTACATTTATTGAATCTAGTTTGGAAAGTTCCAATCTGACTTGACTAGCAAGTCCATCTTTCTGAACTATTTTAATGAAGCTTGAGTATAGTTATGCGTAAAGTTTCCACCTCTTGCTTCATGACATACTCAGCTCGTTTAATATTCTATAAATGCTAGACAAATATTTTTAAGACATCAGTATAGCAGGATAATGAAATAGTTCAAATTATATTAAATATACCTCTTTCAAGATCCTATGCTTTTCAGTGTCATCGACCAAGAGCTCTAGTTTAAAGCATATCACGTAGTACGTTAGACAAAAGGTGTTGTCAAGGAATTTAGGTAGCTTGTACCAGCTTTAGGATTAAATAATGTATGGAGGCAGTAAAACGTTAACTAATACAGAATCAATTATCTTGATTTTTGCATGTTTTTTTTTTTAATTTTCTTACATTTTTTGTTCCTACATGTAAAAATGGGACATCCTGCTGGATACCAGATATTCACCCGCTATTTCAGAAACTCAAACCGATAGTATGATAACTGGCCCTTTAAGCGCAATTCTTTATATTCCTCTTTAACTTGGTTCACCGGGTATATTCGCCAGGTAGTTTTTGGAATTATTTTCATAAGCCTAGTGGATCCCATGATTATTGATATTCCAGTTTATTTCTATGTTGTCCATAAAATTGTTGGATTTAGTTATCTCTTATCAATCAGCTCTGTTTAAGCCAGCATTCTTAGAGATACTGACTTTAACTAGGGTTGCTATTCTCCACTTGTCTCATATCACCATGCTGAGTTTAACAAGTTCATTTTCTACGTATGTAACTGTAGGGATTGTATAGTCATAGTGGATGGTGCATGACTTATTTCCAACTGTTCTTTCTGGTATGTTCTCATGACTTGCTGCTGCACAGGCATATAAATTTTTTTTACAAATAGCCCGGTGGAGATATTTACACACTCCAATGTGTGACATTCAATAGTAGTCATTCCCACACAGAGACTTACAGGTGGATATCAGGTGGACATGTACTAAATGCGTGATCATTTAGGACTTACAGGTGATGTATTGGCTCCTCGCTTATCTCGGCATTGTTTCGAGTCGTCATGGGCCTCCTCTTGCCACTGGACTCAAAGAGTGCCGACTCAAGAGAGGTGTGGCTGAGATTGCGCAAACCTTGCTTCACAATTACACGCGCATCTATCCTCACAAGGGGTATCCATTGTTTCTTGAGATTGGACAGAAGCATCGACATGCGAGTGTGGGCGCTTTATTTTCATCAAGAGTTGTAATGAGATAATTTTAAAAGACTCGTCATAAATACGACGCATCATAAATACGTATCATCATAAATACGACGCATCATTGTCATTTCGGTAACAGTTTTGTACACTTCAAATTCTTAATATTTTCAAATATTTATTCATGGTGTTTTGTTGTTTCGTTTTACAGCATACCAACTACTTCAAGTTCTTTATTTTTTCAAATAACCAATTGACATCCTCCACCATTTTCTATCATTTATTTTTTTTCAAGGGGGGGGAGTTATTAAGAGCAATTAGAATAGGAATATTAATATTGACAATAATATCTTTACTAAAAGATTTAGCTGTATCCCCTGGGAGTTGCCTGAAACTTAATTAATACTTATTGTTGTTTCGCATTTTTTCAAAATATGTCCTTTGTTTTTTTTGTTTAAATTATAACAAATTCGGATTTTCGAAGCCCAATTTAGTCATTACGATATCGTTTATTCATAAATGATTATTTGAACATAATTCTATTTATAAAACATATACTGGAAATACAAAAATAAACACCCCTTGTTGAATAGCTCACTCGATATAGGGGGTTTCACACCGACAATGAAAATTGTAAATAATTAGACGTTTTTTTGTTTAAAAGCAACTGCTGACAACAGAAACAATCCCATTAGCAAGAGGTTGTCTGCTAACATGGAAAGGGGAAGATCTCGAACAATAATCTATCTGAATGTTTCCCAAAACAGCAATGTTGCTTTATTAATAATAAAGTTGAAAAACTTATGAAAGAGGTTGCTTGTCACTTTTTCAACTTTGAACGAAAACAAGAGTAACGCGCAGAGAATTAAGTAAATCTAACTAGAATAGCTTCAACATAACGTTTTCAGTTAATGCTTTTTTTGTGAGTGGGATATGTTAACACACATTTAATTCAGACTGATCATCCAAAATCTTTGCAATGAAATAGTAGTCGGATATCCAGATAATATATCAATGTTTTTCAACAGCACCAGCTCCAGCTGTATGAGAAACTAAGCGTCTGAGAACAAAACGGAGTATTGCCCATTCTATTTTGTATTCATAAACTCATATAACATATTTATGTTTATTTTGTTAACTTATCTACATGTATAACACGCAGGTCGTCCGGCATTGCCCGCTCATAATATGCGCTTAAATATGATAATCTCTTTCAGGCAGATTTCGTAGTTATTATTATTATGGGGCTGCGGCATGGACTCTTACCGATGGATTATAACAAGGAATGTGACAACAGCATATTATTTTCATTGTTTTGACTTTTGAGTATATATCTTATGTTTTTATATAGACAGATGTCGTTCTTAGTTGATTAAGTGTGTCTAATTGTGTCGGATATATACCCGAGAGTAAAAAAAAAAAAATTGAAAAGAATATTCTGTTGTCACAGCCCTAATTATTACACGTTGATGAGCTATGAACTCTTACGCATGGCTGAGGCATGAACTCTTACGAATGTATTATTATTATGGTGCTAAAGGATGGATTCTTATAAATGCGTTGAAGAAGAGACTGGATGGCTGTTACACGCGTATGCTCAAGATGACCCTCAATACATCGCGGAGAAGCCACGCAGCAAACCAACAGCTTTATGGTGACCTAGCACCAGTATCACTGAAAGTACAGCAGCGAACGATGAGAGTAGCCGGTTACTGCATGAGAAGCAGCGAAGAGCAAGCAAGCTAGTTTTCTGGATACAAATAGATGGACACCCAAACCGTGATAGAAGAATGACCTACATTGATAACCTGCTACAGGCTACAGGATTGGGAAGTGTTCGGGACCTGCAAACTGTAATGTGAGATCGAGAGAACTGGAGAAGTCGTGGTGAAGCGTCCTGAAAGACAACGTAGATGCGAGAGATGAAATATTATTGTTGTTATTATTATTGTTACTAATATTATTATTATTATTATTATTACTAATATTATTATTATTATTATTATTATTATTATTATTATTACAGCGCCAATTCTCGATTATTATCTTGTACCTAATATATAGTAGTAGTTTTAATTTTTTTAAACATAACTTGGGCGCGATCAGTTAGAATTGAAACCAAAACATTTAGCGCTGCAGCCTTATTTGTTACCATCTGTACTATGTCATAACGCATATAAAGCATAAAAAGAATGTCGTAAAAAGGAATAAAGGTGTATTTGCGCCCCTGTAGAAGAGCACTACAAATACTTACGCTTGCCAAGTTCCAATTTTTTTAAAAATTTTGATAATTTAGTTTATTTTTACCGGCTAAAGATCCAAATCCCTTATATACTACGTTTCAAATCTGTACATCAAACCTTGACAGAAGTTTGGTCGAGATCGTTCTTCAGACACAGACAAGGTCATATATATATAATATATATATATATATATATATATATATATATATATAGAGAGAGAGAGAGAGAGGGGGCAAGAGAAAGGGGTGTACGGCATATATCTTGTAGATACAGTATCTCATTAGTTGTATTGTAACGTACGTAATACATATTAGAAAAAAAGCTAGACTGCAGTAATTCGAAACCATGACCGATATGTCGACAAGTCATAATTTGAACTATCAGCCTACGAATGTCAGGTTTAAAGGTGAAGTAAATTACTATAATTTCTTTTTGGCTCGTTTGAGAAAAGAGAGGATTTTTTTGAGATCTTGAACATTTTTTTATACATATACACAGGCATGGAATAAGTAAATAGACACCCATCGATATAACTAAGATGTTGGTTTGCCACTATGTAATTTACATGCAGCTTAAATTTATAAAATCTTTTTATACGAGGGGTGTTCCAAAAGGAATGCCTCCTATTCTTTTATTCTGCCCGAATGGATCAGAATAAATTGCATTGTTATGATGACTGAATACCTGCATTCATGACTTGAAAATCTCATCTCTCTGTTGCAGATATTGACGGCATGCGACTCTAAGAAAGCACCCCATGTCATGGACGTGCGTCAGAAGCAGAGAGTCTTCAGCAAAAGTGTATTGATAATGGTGGTGGCGATGCAGAAAAATACATTCGATAGCACAAATAGTCGCTCGTTTTTATGATGCAACTCCCGTCTTCGTACCCCTCCAGATTTTCAGTTTAAAAAAATAGGTTTTGTTTTGGTACGACCCGAGTGACAAGGCGAGATGAATCGAAGTTAACAGAAATATGAACAATTTTGTTTCTAAACGAATTCAACAAGTTTTGTGCTATAAACATGCAATAAAAGTTATTTCTTAATTCTCACGTTATATTATGTAATGATGACTAAAATGATTTCGTTTATTTAATTAATTATTTAATATTTAAGACAATGTAAAATTGCACTATTATGTTATGCGATACAATTACTCCGTTGTTTAAACTAGAAATTATTAAATCACATCTTATAGAAAATACTAAAACTTGAGAATGTATTCACTAATGCAAAAAAATATAACTAAAATGACAACCGAACAACATAAACATTAGTGTTTTCTTATAGTAAGCTAATCTGTGATATAGAAATAAGTTGTGTGTTTTAAACAGACCCCATCAATGATTTAAGAATAACATATAGAGTACAGAATAATAAGAAATTACTGAGAACACGATCGGTAATTTGCAGTTTTGGTATTTAAGACTTCTTGTTGTGTAAACCAAAAGAAACAATGTAAGTGGTAGAAAAATATTTTATCTAATGTTATGATATACAAATAATTGCATTAAAAATAATATAGAGTATTCCCTCAAATATAACAGTAGATAGGGACCGAGACCACCCGTCATATTCGAAAATCCACGAAATAGGACAAAACCATTATTTTAACCTTATTTAATTGTTTATAGGTTACTAAAACAATTCCTGTAATGTTTATAACCCACGTTTTACTATATTATTAATAATAGAATGATTGTAACGCTTGTTAGATTGTATTTATGTACACTACTGAACTATACAATTGTAACACTAGAGAATTAAGCAGTACGTACACGCAACAAGTTAGTTACTGCGGCAATACATGTACAATACATACATACATATACATACATACATATGTAAATAAATCGATTTCTAAAAGAAACTACAAATTAAACAAATAAATATTAAAATACATCCGTGATATTGAAAAGAAAAAAAAAACGTGAAGTAGCGAATCCGTTATAATCGAACCGTGAAGTAGCGAGGAGTTACTGTAATATTTTATTTTAACACGTCTTTTATAGATTTTATTTGAAAGCTTACACAGGTTTCGCAATGAAAATGTTTGCATATTAATGATGTAAGTTAATTTTATCTATGCTAAATGAAATATGCCCCCATATTAACAATCATTCGAGCAAAAATAAATAGATCCTTAACGAAATAGGAACAAATACGTTTTTCTCATTACATATGGACTATAAGAATAAGAACAAAAATTTCCTTTAGAATGAAATATTACATGTTCAGCTAAAGTACTATATAAGTCCATATAATCTCGATAAACTGACTAGCTTTTCTTTTATGTCGGGGACCGAGATCTTACTAATACCTTCAACTATTAATCTTTTCTTTCTCTTTCTCTATATCTTTGTACCTTTCCTTAATATATTTGTAAAGCACCTACTACGTGTTTCCCCGTGTCGTTCTTAATATAATCGGCTCCTAAGGCTGGTACGGTGGAGCGAGATCTCAACGGATATTGTACCTCGTGGAGTGAGATCTTATTGATATCTGCAACTATTACTATTCTCTTTATCTTTCTCTATATCCTTGTACCTTTCCCTAATGTACTTGTAAACTACTTACTACATGTTTTCCCGTTCTTGTGGACCCAACTGAGCCCCACAACAAATAGACATCGAAGTAAGCAATTAGTAAAAGTATTGCGTCATTCTTTATCTAATAACCGTATTGTAAGCAACCATAACATTGCAAAGAATAAACAGATTGGTCAAGAGTTCAGAAAGCGAATTGTAAGTCTTCACCAAAGTGGATTGGGATAAAGAACAATATCCAAACAGTTGATGGTTCCATTGAATTCTTTTGGAACAATAATTCGGCACTGGAAGTCTTATAAATCAACCATTCCTTTGGCCGGATCAGGTCGTCCTCGAAAAATAACCAGCGTGCCGAAAGGTTATTAACAAGTAAGGTTATGAATTCGCCTAGAATTACTCTCGGAGAGCTGAAGAAGACTTAGAAAACAGTGAAATTAAAGTTAGCAAGGACACAATTAGTAGAAACCTTCACCTTAAAGACATCTTTTCTAGATCAGCAAAGAAATCTCCCCTTAAGCCAAAGCATGTTCGTGCTAGGCTTAATTTTGCAAATGAGTATGCAAGCAAGCCTCTAGAGTTTTGGCATAACGTGCTTTGGTCAGATGAGACCAAAATTGACTTGTTCGGTACTTCAAAAACACCGAAAGTTTGGAGAAAAATGGCACTAAATACCAGTCAAAAGTTACCATTCCAACAGGAAAATTTGAAGGAGGATCCATTATGATCTGGGGTTGTTTTAGATGTAGGAAGAGTTGAAATAATAAAAAGAAAAATGAATGAAACACTTTATAGGAGTATCTTGGAGAAAAACCTTGAAGAAAGTATGGAGTTGCTTAAATTGAAATCAGACTGGATCTTTCAACAAGATAATGATCCAAAACACACTGCGAAATTCACACAAAATTGGTTTAATTTGAATAAAGTGAATGTTTCAAAGTGGCCTAGTCAATCTCCCGATCTCAACCCTAGAGAGAATTTATGGGGAGAATAGAAATTACTGGTCCATAGAAGAGAACATTTAAATCTGCGAGAATTGGAGAGAATTTGAGTGGAAGAATGGAATAAAATAACACAAGACACATGTAAGAAGTTCCTAGTAGATTGCTCAAAACGTCTGCATGCTGTAATCAACAATAATCGTCATGCTACAAAATACAAGATATTATTTTGTAAATGTGTTGTAAACTTTTGCGTTGCTAATTATTGGGTTTTCTTTTCGCGTTGTGTTAAATTGTAATTTTTTATTTTCCCTCAGTTCCTATCTTAGTTTTAATACATTTTCTATATTTATAAAAAGTTTCATTACCATTTGGAAGCTAGAAATACAAAAACTGACAGTTTTAAACGTGTATTGCCAATTTTTGCGGGACACTGTGTGTATATGTATGTATCACGCACAGGCTCCATTAAGTCTTTGACAAACTATGGATACCAAAGAAAGAGTGCCTGTGCGTGAAATTATTGTGGTATAGGTAGGAGGGGCGCAATCAGCAACTACCCCTCTCCTGAGTCGACATTGTTAAATACCCGTAGCAAGTGAAGTGTATGTACAAGACGACTGGAAACAGATTTCGAGATAAGCTAAGAGCACATAAAGCACCCAGAATTCTCAAATGGTCACCCATCTGGTACTAAACAGGCTCACCATTGCTTAACTTCGGTGATCTGACGAGAACCGGTGTGTCAACGCGATTATGCCATATCCATATATATATATATATGTGTGTGTGTGTGACGAAAGTCTGTTCCAAATTTCATGATGTTGACCACCTTACATTTTATTTCTTTAAGTACATTGACATTCATAATTCTTTACCTGTTTTGTAGCGCAAAACCATTCATTTACTTATTATATAAATCAATGAATCTATTCTGACTTTAACTCATTTGAAGACATAGTAACTATAAATCCATTAAAAGAAAAGAAAATGCATTTCGGAATTAGTTACTTTAATTATTATTAAGTGTAAAATAGAAGTTTTAAATTTACTCTAATTTTTTTTCTGTTGAAATTCTCATTATCAGCAGTTCTACATCTATATAGAATGCAAGTTTAAGCGCAAAAGTTTATTTACTGACGATCTTTTGTTTTGAAATCGAAAATGAATAGGCACACCGTTTTTTACAAAAAACGTCTTTCGTACAAGATCAGAGACCTACTACAGTTAACGGAGAGAAATCATCTCAACAAGAGCGTAGACCATGAAATAAAATAGAAACTCGGCTTTGTGTAAACATTTTAGTGAAAATTGTAAGTAATCGACAGATTTACTCTTTCGCTAACATTCAAAAGAGAGTCGCCAATTTGATAGGCCCTGAACTGACATCTAAGCTTCAAACTCTGTCCCATCGACGAAATGCTGCATCCCTCTGCCTGTTCTACAAGTATTTTAATAGAGAATGCTCTGACGAACTGCAAGCACTTGTGTCCCCACGACGTAAACACCCTCGACAAACCCGACAGGCAGCTAAATCTCACCCCAGCAGTAGAGATCCCTAGATGTAAAAGATATTTCTACTCCAATAGTTTCTTCCCCAGAACCGCTAGACTTTGGAATTCCATTCTAGGTCCCTGCTTCCCCAATTGTACTGACGTGCAGAAGTTCAGGTGTAACGTGAACAGACATCTCGCTGCCCAAACCCCCACATAGTACCCCAGTAGATATTACCCCTGATAGTAGCCACCTACACCAAAGTGGCCTTGTTTGTGGTGAAAATGTAATAAAAAAAAAAGGATGCAAAACTTCTCCGAAAAAAAAAAAAAACAAAACAAAAAAAAATCAGCCCATGTAAAAACTAATTATTTATTCACCAAATGTTCTATCTTCTATAAATAATTACAAATAATTAGTTATTTGCACCAGATTACAACAACAACAACAAAACGGCTTTAAAGAACGAACAGCGATCGCTATTTGAAAGAATAATAAAGAACACGTGTTGAAAACGGCGTAAAGTTAATCGAATTTGTTCCACAGGCCGAATCCCCTATGGATCAAGTTTCAAGTATGTAGGCTAAACATTGAAAGAGTAGTTTGGAAGAGGTGCTTGCGCACACAAATACAAAGTTACATATATACAGGTTGACCCGAAAAAAAAAAACGGGTCCAACTCTAATTAGGCCCCGTTTCTTAGTGTTTTGTCCGAATGAAATAAACTTTGGTCATAACTAGTTTATTATATTCAAAACATCACATCAACACACTAGGGTCTTTGGCCTTTTTTCTCTGTTCTACAGCATATGTTCTAAATATACTTTCATTGTTTTTTTTGTTTTGTTTTGTTTTTTTTTGTCTCCCTGTACTAGCAGGCTCTCCGGTGTTGCCTGGTCGTAAAATAAGCTTAATTATTATATATAATATATAAAAATGAATATTATTATGCTAGAGCTAATACTCTATTAATTATTGTACTTTTACCCAATATATAGTAGTGGTTTTAAGTCTTTTTTTTTAAATGACTTGGGTGCCAGCAGCTAGAACCGAGATTGAAACATTTAGCACTCTAGCTTTAGTCGATACGGTTTGAGTTATGGCCAAATGTTTAATTTTAATCGACTAAAACGCATAAATATATATTTGCGAATGTGTACAACGCCTGCCAAATTCCAAGTATTTTTTTTTTTAATGTAGTTCCTTTTAGTTATATTTTCCCGGCTAAAACCAAATCGAATTTCTGCAATACATAAAGTTTCAAGTGTGTAGAATAAGATATGACACAGGATATTTTGGTAGACCGTTCCTAACGCAGAGAGAGAGAGAGAGAGAGAGAGAGAGAGAGAGAGAGAAAAGGTCACTTATATTGTAAATATCTCTCCCCCGAGCAACACACACACACACACACACACACACACACACACACACACACACACACACACAGAGTTAATGAAATTCAAATTTTAATTCCAACTTTTATGACATTCACTTATTGCAAAACAAAAAATGTAACAACCATATTGGATTCCATGAAAAATATAAACTAAACGTCGTTTCCAGTCGTATTTTATAGTTGCACACATTGTTTTTTTTTTGCAAAAGTTTGCAGGTGTTTTGGGCTATTCTTCTTAGCAGAACTCTTCTAGTTGTTGAATATTTTTTAGATTCCTCTTGTGAACATTGATCTTCAATATTTTTCACAAATTTTCAATTGGGTAGAGGCCTAGAGACTGACTAAGCCAAATAAGAACGTCAATTTTGTTATTTTGAAGCCTTTCATTGGTTAGTTTGGCAATGTTTAAGACCATTGTCGTCCTGAAACACCAAATTGCTGTTATATCCCAACAAATCAGTAGATTTCGGAAAGTTTTTTCTCCAGAATATTCCTTCTACCATTAAAGATTTCTAATTCACCAATACCGTTTGATGCCCCCCCCCCCCCACAAACCATAATCGAAGCACTGCCAATCTTCACTGTAGGAATGGTATTCTTTTTGTTATAGGCGGTGCCATTTTTCCGCCATACCTGTGTTGCTGTGTTTCTTCCAAATACTCCGATTTTCGTTTCGTCTGACCAGATTACCTTGTTTTAAAATTCTTGTAGTTTCTTCCCATATGTTTTAATATATTTGACGCTTATACAATGCGACTGTTCTCGGAGATCTTGAGACAAAACCTGTACGATTTAAAACTCTAGTGATTGTATCTTTGCTCATATCACTTTTAGCTTCTCTGAGGTCGGTTTGAATTTCACCACAAGACGGTTGTTTTGTTACTTGATTTTTTTTTCGTTTAATTTCCTTTGTCGACCACATCTTGAAAGATTCGCATCAGCTTCGCCAGGGTTTTCAAACTTTCTAATAACGTTTCCAACTGTATTAAGTGGTAGATTAAGTTCTCTTGATATTATTCGATACCTATTTTCTTTCTTTGTCCGTTTCTATGATTTTTTTGACGAATATCTATTGACAACTCTTTAAACAGGAAGAATTTCATAAAAATTATTCCAATATAAAGCTCTCTGATTGGTCAGTGATAATCCGTTTGCATTATTGCAGCAGGCAAAGCAAAAATCATCTTAAATTATTTTAGAAAAAGGAATTTTTTAAGTATAACAAATACTTTTGTGTTAATTTATATTTTTCCGTAAATAAAAACTTCCTGAATTTTGATTTTGTAATTACTGCCCCAAATAAGTTAAAATAGTAATATACTGACCAAATTGTAGGTAACATTTTGAACCCTAATTAAAGTTGTGAAGAAAAATGTAATTTATCCAATACTTTTGCATGACACTGTATATATGGTTATAATTGTTAAAAGATAATTTAAGAATAAACAAAAGCACTTGTTAAAAGAATGTCTAACAGACAAAAACTGATTAACATGATTTATAGCATGGCTTTTAAAAGTAAATTGACTTGTAAACAATTGTATAAAATTTTTGATATTAATTTGTTTTGAATTAGATCAAACGCTTCATATATATATAAGGACTTTGTGTATGAGAGTTCATTTCCTATCGACTCGTAAACGGCTGAGCCGATTTTTATTAAATTTCAAAGGTACGTTATGTGGTTGGCAGTTTCTTAGTTAGGTTTTATATCGAAATGTCTTCGATAAGGATCGATACTCTAAAATCATGGTTCCGTTGTGTTTTAAGTAGGATCATTCATTTCGCACGCACCCCTGTCTAATCAAGCAACCTACTGTTGATTTTATATGTCGGTGCTTTTAACTTGTGCGGTGGTAAAACTTCTCAAATGCACTTATGATGTTAGGCTGTGCAAGGTGTTAACTTTGGTCAAAATCGTCTTATTCCCTCTTTCATCAGATTATTTTGATTATCGATAATTATTGAATCCTGCTGCACCCGGTCACGCGTTGCTGTGGCTCATTTGGTTAAAATGGAACACATTCCTCAAGAAAAATTGCATTTTGTATTGTTTATTTATTTTTATTGCAATTTTTTTTTATCAATAAAAGTTGTTTACTTTTCCTCCAAAAATATATTCATTTTTTACCATAAATTGTTTGGAGAAAGTTTTTTTTCAGGAAAACTTGCATTTTTTTTTAAAAAGAAATTTGGCAGTAAACGTCTCTTTTTGAAAACGGAATTTTGATTATAAAAAGAACAGACGACTGCTTTATATGTACACTGTAAATAGTTAAGTGAAAGTAGAGAAAAGTTTGATTTTTTTTTTCAAGAGAATATACAAATTATTTTATTGTCAGCAGATGTTAAGTAAATAAACAGAAAAATACTCCCATCGTTAATTAATTAATTAGTTATGCAAAAATAAATAAAATGTTGATTTAGTGTTTCAACATTTGAACAACGCTCGGTTGAAGCCGGTGATTACCGGTCAAATCCTAACCATAATTGGAATGGGGGGGGGGTAAATTCTGCATGCGTACCGTTCTTTTTAATTTCGTCTTGTGTTCAATTTTTTGAGTGGGCTATCAGCGATTGCAAACTAACAAATTTAACCAAAATGTAAAAAAAAAAATCAACAATTAAATAATTTTAATAAGTGTTCAGCAAGGTGTGTTAGAAACTGACCTTATTAATGCGTGAGAAAATATTGAATAATTCGGTCTCCTATCTTTCGAAGCTCATAACTACTTGAAAATGTAATTATAACACTAATTTTTTTCAGTTAAAGGAGCAAAGACCAAATTTTAAAAAATAACAGGTTTAATAGCAAATTATGCAATATTTGTTTTTTAAATCGGTTTTCTTTAAAAAAAATTGAAGAGAATAAACGAAATTTAACTTATGTCGATTATAAAAAATCGATATAAATTCCAAACAAATCATTTACCTATAAAAACTACTTATCAATTTGTAGTTCCATTTTTTATTGTTATGAATTTATCCATATTTATATTTTAAAATCCATTTATTTTTTAAATAAAACGATTTTTTGAACGCCTATTTGAAAAAGGCGTCATGACGCAAGGACTTTACGTCTTTATCGAAAACCGGAAGTAGTTTGTTTATTGTTTTGAACTACGGATGGACAGAAGGAACTAAAATCCACACGTTCGCGTTGGTCTTCTAGCCTTGTCCGTAAATAAATATGTGTTCCAATAGTTTAAAAATAGTCAAATTTTACTTATAAGATTTTGCCTTAAAAAAAGACATTTCTAGAATTTTTTTTTCTTTTCTTTTCTCAAAGAAATACATACATTTTTGATTTATTATATTTTAATGCTTTTCCGTCGAGTAACATTTTTTTAATATCCTAAAAAGAAAACATTGAGTGAAATAGAAAAAAATTGTCGTCATCGTCCATTACTTACTGGACAATATAAGCAAAACATAGGCTTCCAATTAAAAAAAATCAACGTGGTTTAAAAAAAAAAACGAAAGGTTTTACACTTTAGACTTTACAGGTAAATTTCCAAAAACACTTCTTTGTTTTAATTTACAATATATTATTTATTTATCTTTTATCTTTAATTTGTGATATATAAAACTTTGGAACATAAATTATTAAAATTTTAATAGCCATTTCAAAATGGGGGGGTGAATTTAAAAAAAAAACGTTTATCTAAAATATTATATTCAGTTCATTGGCAAGAACATGAAATTTCACATTGACCCTGAAAATATCGTAAAAATTTAACCAATAGAAAAATTGATAGATTTTGAAAGTTTAAAAATTGAAAAAAACTAACTCGTAAAATTCAATTGATTTCATTACGTAAAAAATGGGTGCAGGAAAGCGCTTATATTTTATTCACATTTTCGTGTTAGGGGGTGTCAAAAATTCGGTAGATTTGCCGTTTAGTTGTACAAATAGCCTCGAAGGGACACGTTGGGTCGACACCGGTATATAACGATTAATGTGAACGGCGTTCTTTAAGAAATTAAAAAAAAAAGAAATTAAAGAAAGATTAAGTTTAAAATGATTAAATGCATTTTATTTTATCATTTAAATTTGTTTTATCATTTGAAACATTGAACAATACAAATAATACGTTGGTTAACAGATACAAAGAGAAAATAATGAAAGATAAAGTTTTAAAATGATTAAATGTGTTTTATTTTATAATTTAAAACATTGAGCAATGCAAATAATACGTTGGTTACGAATAAACAAAAAAAAAATAATGAAAGATGAAGTTTAAAACTTCATCTTTCATTATTTCTATTTTTTATTTGTTAAACAACGTGTTTAATTTAAATTAAATTTTAATCATAGGATCACATTTTCAATAATCACGTAAATATAAATAAACGTTTGTTTACATTAAGCTCTATATACCGGTGCCGACCCAACGTGTCCCTTTTTTGTGATAATAGGCTTCGAGGCTATTTTTACAACTAAACGGCAAATCTGCCAACAATTCCCCCAAAATTCTGATACACCTAGTGCTCAGCTTCTAATACAAATCCTAGTAAATCAATTCCCCTTATTGGTACGGTTGTTGTAAAAATGGAACGGAAACTTAAATTTCGGTCCGTTTAAATTTTTTTTTTAAATTGTGCCCCTCCTCAAACGAATATAATCAAAATAATAACATTCAAAAATTGTACTTTATATTATATATATAAAGTACAATTTTTGAATGTTATTATTAAAACACAAAATATTTAAAAGAAAAAAAAATATTAACGAAAGGGAAATAATTCCATTTTTAAGCGAAAAAAAAGTCAGTTTGATATATCTTTTGATTATTTTATTTTTTTTTTTACATAAGTCCAACTTACCGTTCACATTGGAAATGTCGACATTTATATGTTGTCGGGTACGTTTACAACGAATAAACACTCCAATCAACCTATGTTAAGAACGGCTCTCGGGATAGACACACCAAACCTCCCCATGTTAAGAACGACTTTCGGAGTAGACACCCCTAACCTTATTAGCGTACCCGAAAACCTATATAAGTTGACATGTCGAATGTGAACGATGAGTTGGACGTAATATAAAAATGTACCGAATTTAAAACGGAACGAAATTTAAATTTCCGTTCCATTTTTACAACAACCGTAAAGCAGAGCATTCTATGCAAATTTGACTTTACTTAGTGTATTAATGTTATTTTTATTTAAGTAAAAATAATATGTAGGTTTGGATATAAATTCCTAAACTCCTTTCACGCTAAATAATTTAGGTGACTGAAAGAGGAATCTAATTGAATCTTTAATTTCCTGAATAGTAAATAGATGATCCAGTCCACAATGGTCGATTTGCTGCTAATATATGCATTGTTTAGGTACGGGCAGAAATAAACAATTTTTTATGTAGGTTTCCGACAACTTTTTGATTGTATTTGAAAGATTAAGGACTAAACTTAATTTCCCAAAGGAAGAAAAATATTTGTACACGTGAAAAAAAAAGTTATGAAAAATGTTTTCACGGCGAGTTTACCAATTCAGCTAAATTTTGAAGTTAAATAAATTCATTGTAAAAATCCTTTTAGAGATAAATATTAGTTTTCTGGATTTATTTCAAAGATAATTAGTAAAGTAATTCCTAAGATATTGAATTAAATAAAAAAAAAATGCTGTAAATTTTAGAATTGTAAAGCGAATGATTTAATGCTTTTATTTCATATATTTGACCTTTCTGTTTGAAAGAGGACGTAGCATTTTCCCATTAGTTGAAAATATACGAGCCCCAATTTACGCATCTATAAACCGTAAACTGTGCTATATATGCACATATATATATATATATATATATATATATATATATATATATATATATATATATATATTTTTACCTTTTTCATTGGACTTTCTTTTCTTCCCGAGGTTTATGTTTCTCCGTTTTTTCCTTTCTATTCTTTTTCATGACCACTGTCATTTTTTTACATTTACGTTTTTCTTTTCTTCTGATTTAAACTTTTTTCTCCTGCTTTCCTTTTTTTATGTTTTCTATTTCTTTCTTTCTTTTTTACTCGCATCTTATTTGTTCCTTCCTCATTTCTGCTTCTTTCTTCTCGTCAGCCAATCTGCCAGAATTATCTCAACGACGAATACGTCAGGATGGGGATGGGAAGAAAAGACATTAAGGCTTGCGACAAAATGGCGTCGTTGCTTGCACGCAATCTTTCTTCGTAACGGTAACAAACTGGTAACGTAGACACACGTGTCTTCTGTCTGAAAACCAAACATTAACAATCACAGAGACACGAATTGCAGCATATTTTATACACC
The DNA here is from genome assembly GCF_053919585.1 of Euprymna scolopes. Lineage (NCBI taxonomy): Eukaryota > Metazoa > Mollusca > Cephalopoda > Sepiida > Sepiolidae > Euprymna > Euprymna scolopes. The sequence continues at coordinate 99,884,395 of NC_136493.1, forward strand.
CAACCTCTCGTTCCGCGAGATTTGACATACTAGCGTGTCTATGTAACACATCAAATCCGGGCATCGTGTCCTTTTTTGTTTTTTTGTTATATAGCAGAAAAACGGTCCAACGTCGTCCACACACCCGAGTGTCTTAATTCCCATCCTACCTATGCTCGGCAAGTTTAACAATTCCAAGTCCTAAAAAAATCTCTAGTTTGGTTTATTCTATTAGTTCGTTTCTTTTTCTTCCTTTCCTTTCTTTTCATCCTAATTAGTTTAAGTTTGTTTATATGCGATATGTACATTCTTACACACATGTACGTGTGTTGCATTCTTTCCCGAGAATTATTACCATGAATGAATGATAGTTTCTTTTCTATTCGCACGATTCAAAGCCCTCATATTAAAATAATCATTAGAGAATTTGTTCTATAACAATAAATACGAAATTTGCAGGAATAAAAATATATTTAATTGTATTGAGATGTTGTTTGGAACGGACTTTGTGTACAATGCGAAAACAGCTATCCGAATACGCTTCCCCACGTTTTATTGTCATACAAGTCCGTTCCAAACAACATCTGAATATTTTGGAGGCCGTAAGTGTACTAATGCGCAAACAATACCTCTGTAAGCAAAAGGAGCTGTCGCATAAATTAGACCTGTTTAAGAAGCTCTGATTTACCTGGAAGAAAAAAAGTGCCTACATTGCGTCATTAATTCTTGTTTCTGAACTTATTTGCAGGCAAGTTATCGTTTTATTTTTTTTTCTAATTTTGTCCCAGGTTCTGAAATATGGACGATATATACCGGGTACCGGGTTATTCCTTTATTTAATTAACCCCGTGTAGTTTTATAATTAAAAAAAAATTTTGGTTTCCCTCCTCCCTTCGCCTCCATTTCTCAATTGTGTAAATTGTTTTATTTTAATCTCTTGACAAGGGTCGGACGAAAGGTACCTCGAGGTTCTATTTTTTAGTTTAATCGAATAGTCTTTTGACTAGTTTTAGTGTCTATGTTTGTTTTTCTCTCTGCATCGATTCCCCAAAATTCTAATGACTCCACTTATGCTTTTTAAAACTTTAATAAAATTTTGTACCACTAAAAACCTTTTTAAATTTATATATCGTACTTTTTCCACAAATTATAAATGACCTTCTTTAAAGATCTACTATTATCTTTCGACTATATATGTTTTCTTTTTATGAACGATCAGGGAAATGCTAAATTTCTTTTTCTTTATTTGTGCAAATGAAGAAACTTAAATTTGTCGCTAGAACAGATTGTATGTGTGTGTATATTATATATATATATATATATATATATATATATATATATATATATATATGTGTGTGTGTCTATATACTAGTGGAAGTTGAATTGTTTGCAACTGATTTATGTGATCTGAAAATGCAATTCATTTTTATTGAGCTTAAATAGATTTTTCAATTAAGAAAGCATCCTTATTGTATGTATGTATGTATGTATGTATGTGTTTATATACACACACACAATAGGGATGCTTGGGGTAGTTGCTTGTCTAGCCGAACTGATGAGCTGTGAAACAGCGAAACATTACTGTATGTGGATGACACACACACATATTTGCAACTGATTTATGTGATCTGAAAATTCACACATGATAGGGATGCTTGGGGTAGTTGCTTGTCTAGCTGCACTGATGAGCTGTGAAACAGCGAAACATTACTGTATGTGGATGACACACACACACAAACACACACATATATATATATATATATATATACACACGCATACATTAAAAGTAAATATATCATACTTTAAAAATATAGTAGCAGTTCCGCCCGGCTTTGCTCAGCTTTATGTACTGTTCATAACTGTATGTGAATATGTACGGTAATGCCTTTCTATATAATAGGCTTCCTTAACTACCATAGAGAAAAATTAGTAGAGACCGCAGACGTCAAATTTAAAAATCTTTTTGACCCCATGACATTTATTGTTTTGGGCTAAAATTAAATTAAAATACTTAACCCATGTCCACGTAACCTACATTTAAAATTGCAAGTGTTTAGACTCAAAATTAGCGGAGGATTTTGGTAGAGACTGCTAAAGGTCGCCTCTTTCAACTTTGACCTCTTGGCAGCCAATTTTTCGCCCCAAAACTGATTAAAAAGCTTGCTGCTTGTCTGAATAGCGTTTATGTAAAATTTCAAATGTTTAGACTCAAAATTGGTATAATAGTTTGCTAGACACCACAAAGGTAAAGTCTTCGACCCGTTGGAAGCCAAATTTTCAGAAAAAAAAACAATTAAAAAGCTTGCCCTATGTCTGAATACACTTTATGTAAAATTTCAAGTGTTTAGACCAAAAATTGGCTGAGTAATTTGGTAGAGACCACAGAAGTCAATCTTTTTAAAAACTTTGACCCCAATTATGACACCTTAACATTTATTGTTTTGGGCTCAAATAAAATTATAAAGTTAGATCCATGTCCATGTAACCTATATATATATATATATATATATATATATATATATATATATATATATATAGCTTTCAAGTGTTTAGAGCTCAAATTGGCGGAGGAGTTTGATAGTTTTCCAAGGTCAAGTCGTTGAACTTTGACCCCGTTAACAGCCAAATTTCTGGCCGAAAACCGATGAAAAATTTTTCTCAAATCTTAATATACCTATATGCTAAATCTCGAGTCTGTAGACCGAAGATTGATAGTTATTGTGTAGAGAAGTGTACAGACTGGCAGACAGACACATGTTCACTTTTATATATATTTACTATCATGGGTGCCCCGCATTGCGTGGGTGTTTGAAGGTGTGTGTTCAGCAAAAAAAAAAAAAAAGTGGTAGTAGGAAGGCAGGCTCGAACCTGTACCGCGAAGGAGGAAAAGAACGTGAAAAAAATGTGACGTCTTTGCTGTTACGACCACCGACAAACCGGAAGTGGCGTAGTTTTAAATTTAGGCTAGACAATCGAAAAGAGGGGATGATTTTCGAAAATATCGGCGAAAAAAGCGATCCCTCCCTGTAGAAAAATTCCCAGTTGAGGGCGAAGAAATAAATGTTTTTAGCCGATTTTTCGATATTTGTCGTCTGAGGGGTAGAGCTTCAAAAGCAATACTGATCTCGTGAAAATCCGTCGCCTCTGTCGAAAGTTTTAGGCGGACATGCAAACATACATACATACAAAGATTTATGTATTTGTAGCTCAAATTTTCGATACTAACCGATTAAAAAGCTTGCCCTATCTCTGAATAACCTTTATGTAAAATTTCAAATGATTAGACCAGAAATTGTCTGAGTAATTTGGCAGAGACATCATTTTTTTTTTAACTTAGACCCCTATTATGACCCCTTAACATTTATTGTTTTGTGATCAAGTTATTAAGTTAGATCCATGTCCAAGGAACCTATATCTAAAATTCCAAATGTTTATACCCAAAATTGTCGGAGGAGTTTGGTAGAACTATCAAATGTCAAATCATTGAACTTTGACCTCTTAACAGCCAAATTTCTGACGGAAAACTGATTACAAAGATTTTCCCAGATTTCACTACCCTGTATATCAAATTTCGAGTCAGTAGACTGAAAATTGACAGTTATTGTGTAGGGAAATGTACAGACACTTTCACACACACGCGCACACACACACATACACACACACACACATATATATATATATATGTTTTTATTAAATAGCATGAACACACATACACATCTCTTATTGCAACGATTGTAATTTAAATTTAGCAATGATAATTCTGCAGTCAATCCGAACACTGCACACAGCGAACGTCCAGCTTTCAATTAGTACGCAAAACAACATACATTTCATTTCAAGTTAACAAGAAAACTTACGCACAAGTGTTCTAACTACCATGATTAGAAATAATCCCAGTAGTTGTCTTGCAAACGACATGATACATTCAAGATGGCCGCCGTAAATCATGCAAATTTGACCAAGCTCAATTGCATATTTTTAAATACACAGAATATGAAACACTATTCATATGTATCAGAATTGTTCATTACAAATAGATTCCGATAATAGTTTAGATTCCGTCATCATCAGTAATATATACACTCAACTTCGATAGCGTCTGACCAGTTAAATGTTGAAACAGACCCAAAAAGCTTTTGCCGACTTCTCTCTCTCTCTCTCTCTCTCTCTCTCTCTCTCTCTCTCTCTCTCTCTCTCCTCCGTTCTGTTTCCAATAAAAATAAAACTCTTTGTCAAAGTTGAAACCTTCTTATGACATGAAAGACCCTCTTCCAGTATTTTAGATGTGATCTCGGCAGTAATAGAAACCTATTATTTGTATCTGACTTAAGTTCGGTGCGAATTATCACAAATGGCTCTCGGGTGTGAGAAGAGGTGCGAGAAGTTTGGTCAATAATCCACGAAAAAAACAAATCCTGGGTGGGATTAGCGCACTCTCCTCGTGCGAACGCCATTACGAACGTGAATAAACAAACTTACGCTCATTTTAAATATGGAAAGCGCGCCTGGCCAGCAGTGACCTGGACCTTTTGTGTTTGCACAAGATCTGTATCGAAGCTTAATTAGGTACGGTCTCAAAGAATAAAGGCGGAAATGCCGGACGATTCAGCGCGCGATAAAAGTGGAGGAGGTTCTTCAGGCTAAAGAAAGATTTGACTTAGTTCTATCAAAAACAAACCGGTTTCAAATGATTAGTGAATCCTTATTCTTCAATGAACCATCATTGTTTTTTTTTTATTGCGATTATTTACTACCGGGTGAGCACCCGGCTTTACCCGGTCGTAAAATACGCTTAAATATATTTTAATTCATGCACAGTTCGTATTGTTATTACAGAGTAAATTCTCTATTGAATATTATATCTTACCTAATATATTCTAGTGATTTCAAAATTTAAAAAAAAATACTTGGATGTCATTAGCTAGAATCAAAACCAACACATTTAGCGCTCAAGCCGCGTTCTCTCCCGTTCGAGTTATCGACAGATAGATAAGAGATATTTAAAATTAAACCATTTCCAGCTATGAATGAATTTGCGCATGCGTAAAAATATAAATATGTCGGCAAATTGAAACGAGCAACTTGCATGTCAACTTACCGAGATATTTCTGTGCGCGTTATTCATCCAAACAAAGATTATATATGCTATAAACAATCCTTGGTTTATGATTACTGTTTTCTGTTAATTTCCGTGTTATGTGACTCGTAGTTTAATAGTTTATCGGTTAAATATTTACAGACATAAGTCTACTGTTTCATTTATATCGATCATCATCATTATTATTTTTATTATTATTGTTATTATTATTATTATTTTTACTCACTAGTTGTTCTCACACAGGCTACCACCAAAGATTGCTTACTGACAATAACCGGTGTGTTTTCCTGGATTCTTGGGGACAACACGTCTCTCCAGATTACCAGTACTTATCACCTCTTTTGATAACATTTGCAAATGACTTTGCCTTATCGAAACAATCGTTTACCACTGACTTCTCGCTGGCAATAATCATTATTTTTTTTACTGGAATTTAGGTGGCAATAAGCAGTCTCTTCGCACCAATCCAGTACAGGTCTGTTTAATGCTTTCACCGTCGGACTTATTATTATTATTATTATTATTATTATTATTATTATTATCGTCATCATCATCATTATAATGTACTCATACGAGTATCACACAGCTTATCAGTGATTGCTCACTGCCAATAACCACTGATGTTCCTGCATTCTGAGTGACAACACGTCTCCCAAAATTTACAATAATATACGTCTCTTTCGATAATCTTTGCAAATAAGTTTGCATTATCGCTACAGCCATTTACAATTGGTCCATCGCTGACAACGCCCAAGGGTCTTCCCTGGTGCAATAAATCTCCTAAAAAATTTTTTGCTGCTGCTGCTATTATTATTATTATTATTATTAGTAGTAGTAGTAGTAGTAGTAGTAGTAGTAATCACGTTGACACACCGGTTCTCGTCAGATCACCGAAGTTAAGCAACGTTAAGCCTGTTTGGGGATTCTAGGCGCTGAATGTGCTCTCCGCTTATCTCGGCATTTGTTTCCAGTCGTCCTAAACATACACTTCACTTGCCACTGGTATTTAACAGTGTCGACGCAGATGTGTGGTTGGATATTGCGCACCTCCTGCCACAATAATTTCACGGGCAGGCACTCTTTCTTTGGTATCCATAGTCTGTCCAAGACTGAAGGAGTTTTAAAAAGTAGTAGTAGTAGTAGTAGTAGTAGTATTGTTATTATTATTTCATAGTAGTCTCAATTTTGAGTTTTGTATTTTTTTTTTTTTTTTTTGACCATCATGGTTAATCTCGGCGGGATAGGAACGCCGAATCTCCTAACTACATCCTCAGCAATTACTGGCTTCCATAGTTGTCGTCGCCTAACCACGTTTTTGGCCAACTAGGTCTCTGAACGGCTTTGGATAGGATTGAAACCGCTATCTTCAGACAATGCTCACCTGGAACTGTGAGGATTCAACGTCTCTATCCATTGCGCCACGGTCTGAAGAAGTCCAGAGGAATAGTTGACCGAAACGTCATGAACCAGAACTAGAGGATAATCATCCACAATAAATAATACAAATTATTCATCTCATCAATGAATTCCAATCAATTAAATAATACTTTGATATGAGATAATTATGTATTAAGATATACAATCAGGTCAATTTATTTGACTTTAGACATTCAAGCTGTACCTTAACTCTTCCCGTTCCCAACAAGAAATCCTTTTTGAAAATTGGAAAGGAAATCGTCTCGTCAATCATTCATGGCGATTTTTCACTATGATCCCTAGCGTTCCAATTATAACGGGGAATCACCTTTGTTTCTTTACATTTTTAATAGATATTATTATTAGTAGTAGTAATAGTTGTAGTTGTAGTAGTAGTTTACACTAAATATTACTCACTTGGAATTACCCGTGATTGGCCAATGACAACAACAGCTAATGTTCCCCGGATTACAATTTAAAATACTGTCCGCCTATTTGATGCCGCTGGAATTTTTTTCGCCCTATACCAACAGCCATTTTCTCCGAAATCTGTATGAAGTAAACTTCATAACAAACTCTAATACTCACCTTGCCCATCTAGTAAACATTTAGGACGATACTGTCATTTTCGGGTTTTACCTCCTCCTTATAACTTTATGGCTACATGCCGCTACGTGTGTGTGTGTGTGTGTGTGTGTGTGTGTGTGTGTGTGTGTGTGTGTGTGTGTGTGTTTACAGGACTGTATCAGTTGTTTCAATATTCAGTTCACTGAATATGTATTTCTAGCGGTTTCGCTTCCATCGGATTCGTGTTTTGTTTTATTTCTATGTACCTGGGTTTAGTCATTGACGTCACCTTATTGATGTTGCTTCTCGCTTTCAAATATTTGTCTTAATATTTCACCTGTAATATTCATAAGTGTCGTGCTAGATATGATGTCAATCCTATAACTTCAATTTATCCTCACTCCTTTTTTTCTAGTGTAGCCATCATTCTATATGGAGAGTAAGATAATATCATGTACAACGAAAAACTGATTTAACATTTACTTAATGTCACTGATGTTTTAAATTTAAATTTTCATTTAAAAAAAAACAACATAAAATACGCGAAATATACCTCGGAAAATGAAAAACATATATGTGTGTGTGTATGTGTATCTATGATGTGTGTGTGTACTTATGGATATGTGTGTGTATATATTTATGGATATGTGTGTGTGTATCTATGGATATGTGTGTATGGATATGTGTGTGTGTATCGATGGATACGTATATATATCTATGGATATGTGTATGTGTGGGTGTGTATATCTATGGATGTGTGTGTATATCTATGGATGTGTGTGTATCTATGGATATGGATGTGTGTGTATATCTATGGATGTGTGTGTATCTATGGATGTGTATGTATGGATGTGTATCTATGGATATGGATGTGTGTGTATCTATGGATGTATGTGTGTATGAATGGCGAGTTCAATGGTTTTTATCTTCAACAGTGTTTCTTTCAGTTAGTAAAGATGTGTATTAAATGTGTATAAACCGCGGAAGTATGTCGACAAATCATCCATATTACTTAAACAGACCGAATAGCATTTCATAACTGACCCGACAGCTTATTTTTTAAAAATATATTTGAATATATAACAAAAACTTTGCATTCGAAAATGTTTAAAGAACTTTAAAATGTACCGAGGCGTAAAAAGGTGTTTAATGACCGATGCAGGTTTCATCGAATGTGAAATTTCCAATCTTAAAAAGGTGCTACCCAAACTTTCATAGTTGATTTGTTTTACTCTGTGTGTGCATTTTTTAGAATAACCAAACATGAGCCCCGTCTTAATTACAAAAGCAGTAAAAACACCTGCGAAACAAGCACAGGTATGCAACATGGCGGCGACGATATTCATCTTCAAACTAATCGTTTCTACCTCAACTCACAGGATTAATCATTCACCTCTCTCTTAATCATTCGTCATCGAAAGCATTCTAGTCTGGCACAGGGTCATTTAATATCTTCACAGCATTTTTCTCATGTAAGTATAAGTGAACTAAAAATTAAGCCATACTTTATGATTATTTATCCATTTATTTATTGCGAACCATTATCCTCATTTTGTAGTTATTGTTTCCCCACGTTTTAGCCAACTATTCCTCTGACCTTAGTAGTTAACCTCGGCGGAATAGGAACGCCGAATCTCCTAACTACATCCTCAGCAATTACTGGCTTCCATAGTTGTCGTCGCCTAACCACGTTTTTGGCCAACTAGGTCTCTGAACGGCTTTGGATAGGATTGAAACCGCTATCTTCAGACAATGCTCACCTGGAACTGTGAGGATTCAACGTCTCTATCCATTGCGCCACGGTCTGAAGAAGTCCAGAGGAATAGTTGACCGAAACGTCATGAACCAGAACTAGAGGATAATCATCCACAATAAATAAATAATACAAATTATTCATCTCAACAATGAATTCCAATCAATTAAATAATACTTTGATATGAGATAATTATGTATTAAGATATACAATACAGAATATGAAATTAAAATGGGATGAATAAGAAACATGAGACGATTATTAATTATTCGTATAAGTTGGATTCTTAGGAACACTGTATTAATCTTGCATAACGTTTCAGTCGATATAAACTTCGTCCTTCTTCAAATGTATCTTGTCGAACCTGTGAATTTTTCTGTCTAACTCGGGAATCTGCACGGAATTTTCTCTTTTCATTAGCTATTACTAGGTGGAAGTCATAAGTATTTCGCAATTGTATTTTTGCTTCACTTGCATGGAAGGTTCATCTTTCTACCTCCAAGAGAGTGTAACTTTTACTACTGAATCGTACTAAGTACTCTATCCACCTCGATCGAAACGGTGTCAAAAGTACACAAAAGCTGAGAACAGTAGTCCGAATAAGCCAACTAACACTAAGAAATATAAGAGTGCGTTTAGGGTTCTTGCAAACCCAGATTGGAGATTATTGACCCAGAGTATCGTTGTAGCTTTTAGACATGGACTGATTTAGCAAACACATTAAGGTAACGCCGATGCTAGCAAAAACAATCTAACGGTCAACTAAAAATACAGTTAACAGATCATTGAACTTGTCTCAATGGGTGATTTCATCGGATTATAAATTGATCGACTCTTTGTTGGAATCAAGTGTTTCTCCGGTTTTGGCGTTGTCTCAAGGATTTCTGGACTTGTTCCAGGCGTGTTTCCTAAATTCCTTTTCGGCGGCAGTTATTCTTAGACGGAATCTATTTCGAAGAGCTGACACAGCGCGTGGGTAATAGAATAGGGACCGCCCACTTTTCAAACGCAGCAAAGAAAATTTCTTAAAACAAAATAAAAATATAAAATAATTAATCAAAGCACAATAGAAGCCAAAAAACTTTAAAGCAAACAATTATATGGAGACAATAATAAACACGTTTTGATCCTTCTTTTTCCTTCACTTCGTATGACTGTCTCTCTCTCACCACACACACACACACGCACACACACACACACACACACACACACACACACACACACTTGAAGCTCCCCCCTTTGGGTTGAACACTTTGTAAATATATTTTCACCCGACGCGTATTTAAGCGATTACGCGAAGCCCACTATTAATTTGTTTGTAAACAAGCTGGTGGTTAGACCACTGTTGCGACGGGCGAGTGTGGATTTGATACACACTCGAGGAGAAATATTTACGGTACTGATTCGTGGTCCAGTGGTTAGAGCTGTCAATGCGACGGTTGTAGGTCCGATCCACGACTGGGGAAAGGTGTATGTCTAGCCGCACCGATGCCTTGTGATACAACGAAACACTACTGTATGTGGATGACAATATATATATATATGTATGATTGTGTGCGTGTGTTTATGGGAATTTTGTTTATTCAATTATTTCACCTTTTATCTATACTAGTTCTTTAATTTATTTCATTCATGAATTCTTTAATTTATTTAATTTATGAATCTCGATGTAACAATAGAACATATACAAATAAATGATAAAGTCTCCATTCCAAATTTCAAGATGTTCATAATACTGTTTATTTCTTTAAGCATGTTCAATGTTTGACAGTATCTGCTCCATAGTGGAATCATTCATATAATTATTATTCCCATTTTTGAATTTATTTCGCCCTTACTCATCTCTAAGAATAGTAATTCATCAAATTTAAAATAAAATGAAAGGAATATGGGCATGATTACAAAATCTTAAAATTCAAATTCACTTCAAGTAGATTCAAATTCAAAAATGGCGTAACTAAAAGAATACACAATTGTAACTTCTCTTCCGATTTTCAGGGTTGAACAAAATAACCGAAACACCCTAGAACAATGGTTTCCTTCCAGGAAATCCAGTTTTGTGAAGCTCTCAGCGAAGTTTTTTCTTGAAACAGGATTATTCAGATAATTGTTAAGCTCTTCTATAATTTTGGGTGCCCTTTCTTCGCAACACATACAAGGGCCTTACGATCTCTTTGACAGCCTCGGCTTTCTTACACAATTTGGTTTAGAGGATACTTTAGTTTACATAGGTTGTTATATCGGTACGGTCACCATCTCAGGCGTTTTCCGTACTAAAGCACCTATCGGCACCAACAATCTGTCATTTCTTAAAAGCTGATAGATCTGCCATCTTAATTTTTTTTTACTAATATTCATTGTCTGGAATTTATATATATATATATATATATATATATATATATATATAACCAATTAAGGACAACCAACCATTACCATGAAAAAAAAATGAAACTAACATTTTGGTAAATTTTATCTTATTTTTAGGGTGTTTTAAAATTGATGTAAAATTCACAAGATTTCCTTTATTTTGTCCAAACATTGCGTAAAACGCAGTTACACCCGCGTTGACATGCAGACTTCCGGGACCAAAAACGCTGTAGCAGAATACGCCACTAGGAACATAGGACAAGAAATAACTCAACTCCTTTCTTTTGAAACGACATTTATTTCCAGATATTTTCTCGAGTAACGCTGATCGTGCTCTTTCCCTTTTTTTCTCGAACGTCTGTCATCTAGAACATGGTTTCGGCCGTACTCTCGAACGTACTCTTTTTATCTGCGCACATGATCTTTTTTTTTTATAGTTTTTTTTCTCTACCGTGACGTCATTTCCAACACGGCTTGGTATTTGCATACGCCCGTCCGCGCTCTGGTACATGTCTATTGTGGGAACTTCTGCTGATAGTAGTTGTCTTAGTTACGCATTTGGTCCAACATACTTGATTTAAGAAATCGCTCACAGATTACTGCTAAAACATGATGACAAAATAACCACAGCTTAAAAAATATAAAAACAAGATTTAATGAATTTTGTTGCGCATGAATCTGATTTTGAGAACTCTTCTTTAATAAAAGTTAAAAAAAGAAAAAAAAACTGGAAACGACAATGCATCATTTTAAATGTATGTTTTGAGAACAAATTATAATTCTTCGCTCTTTTTTACCGTTTATGGGGCATACCTGTAAATGCACATTGTTTTTTGTTTCATAAAAAATAACAAAAAAAAGCCAACATAAAAACATCAGAAAAATAATAGTACTACACGAAAAAATAACTCAATTATTGCCGGCATTTAAAAGGAAATTACTATTCTTTCATTTTCGAAATATTCAAAATAATTTTATAACTTTTTCAAGATATTTCGATTATAATTATTCAATTATTCAGAAATTTCTTTGTGAAAAATAAATCTATCACGTACGCACACACACACAAATTCTCTCTCTCTCTCTCACACACACACACACACACACACACACACACACACACACACACACAAACAATCCTATCTATATAATGTGTGCGTAGGCATTCTTCTCCATGTTTTGCCGCTATTTCATTAAATTTAAAATCTGAACCTTTTCTGAAAAAAAATCGTATACCCGCACCCTCCCCCCAAATCCGGTAATGTTCTCGTTTTCGAGAATCTATTCCTATGTTTATTTGTTTTTCCTTTTGTCTATTTTTCACAAATTCTGTCTTCATAGCATTTTATTGCGTGATATATCGTGCATTTCATCTTCGACGATTCTAATAATTTCCTCGATTCCGTACTAAATTCTTGATTTCGATGCAATTGCCGATTCCGATTCTGTATAAATGTGTACATATTCAACTATAAAACCACACGTGAAATGTGCATATATATTTTCTCAAATAAAAAATATGTATTTTCTCAAACGTAAAAATATACTTGTGGGAGGGAATCTAAAAATTTTAGTTTTACTCTTAGTTTTAAATCAAAAAAATATTTATTATATTAACATTATACCAACAGTGTCCCATTTAGTTTAAAACAAAATAAAAATAAGGCTATTGAAAAAATCGTATTTTCGGATTCCGATACCCCCACCAAAGTTCTGATTTTCCCGATTCCTATTAATCGCCTCAACACTAAGTTATATATATATATATATATACATATATATATCTCAGTGACCTTTTGGACTCTCTCTATCTATCTATCTATCTATCTATCTATATATATATATATATATATATATATATATATATATATATATATATATATATATGAGTGTACAAAAAGTAACTGAAGGATTTTGAACTTAAATAGATTATTTATTTTTGATCATATATTTCTAGACTTTTAGCACAATCTTACTAAGACATTTTTAAATTTAAAAATTGCGAACTTCAAACAATATTTATTCATAAAAAAATAATGGGTTTCCAATGTAGCCCATTTTCAGCTTCGACTATTTGTGCTCTTTCCAAAACATGACAGATTACAAAATCCCTGGATTGCGATTTAAATCCCCTTTTATGTCGTTTTCCTTCAATTCTTGCAGGTCTTGGCGTTTGCTCTTCCTTGGTCTTCAAATCATCGCACAATGTTTCGAATTGTGTTGGGATTGGGTTATCTCTTACATGAAAATGCCGTCGATAAGCTCTTTGAGTGCAAAACAATTGACATCTGATTTTGGTAAAACAATTAAACAACGTTCGTACGTTGATCAATGCTATACTTATCCGTAATTAATTTCCAAAATATTATCTGTAAAATATCTGAAATAAAGAAAAAAATATTAATTATATATATATATATATAATTATATATATATATAAATATATATATATAATTATATATATATATAATTATATATATATATATAATTATATATATATATATATATAATTATATATATATATAATTATATATATATATATAATTATATATATATATAATTATATATATATATAATTATATATATATATATATAATTATATATATATATATATAATTATATATATATATATATAATTATATATATATATATAATTATATATATATATATAATTATATATATATATATAATTATATATATATATGTATATAAAACTGAACGTGTGTGTGTGCCTGTGTACATTTTCCTACACACTCGAGATTTGACAAGTGGTATGGAGATTTGGGAAACTCTTTTTAATCGGTTTTCATTCATAAATTGTTCTTTTAAGGGGTCCAAGTTCAACGATTTGACCTTTGAGAACTCTACCAAACTCCTCCGCCAATTTTCGGTCTAAACACTTGAAATTTTAGATATAGATTCTTTGACCATGAATCAAACTTTGATTTGATTGAGCCCAAAAGAATAAATACTGAGAGGTCAAAGTTAATAAAGGAATTGCCCTGTATGGTCTCCTCGAAATTACTCAGACAATTTGTGGTCTGAATATTTGAATTTTTACATGAAGAGTATTCAGACATAGGGCAAGCTTTTTAATCGGTATTTGACTGAAAATTTGGCTGCCAAAGGGTCAAAGTTCAAAAGATTTTACATTTGCGGTCTCTAGCAAACTATTCAGCCAATTTTGTATCTCAAAATTTGAAATTTTACATAGAGGGTACTCAGACATACAGCAAGCCTTTTAATCAGTTTTTAGGCTAAAGTTTCGCTGTCAAGAGGTCAAGGTTGAAATAGTTGGCCTTTGCAGACTCTACTAAACTCCTCCGCTAATTTTGGGTCCAAACACTTGAAATTTTAGATGTAAGTTACCTGTGTATGGCTCAAACATTTTAATTTGATTTGAGCCCAAAACAATAACTGTTTAGGGAAAAAAATTGAGGTCAAAGTTTGAATTTTATTTTTTAACTCTACAGTCTCTACTAACTTCTCTCTATAGTAAGTAGGTAAGAAGTCATTTATATAGTAAGGCATTACCGTACATATGTACACTTCTTAATACATACATATGTATATAAAGTTATGAACACCACATAGGGCCCGAGCAAAGACGGGCTAAACTGCTAGCATATATATATATATATATATATATATATATATATATATATATATATATATATATATATATTACCTCACCTTTCTCGGGTTGAGCACTTTTAGTAATAATATCGCCTACCACGTATTTAGCGCAATACAAAACTTTTTTGCAAATAAAAATGGAGCTCTGTATGAGTGGCGGTTTATATTTGAAGCATTTTAGAAATCATTGCCGACAGCGCTTTTTTCGATGACATTGGTTTGAGCTACAGACTAACGGCTCGATGGTTTAATATCAGATCTGGGATTGCTCCTTGTCTAGCCACATTTAACATCTGTGATACAGCGCCGTAACCAACTCATCTATATATATATATATATATATATATATATATATATATATATATATATATATATATATATATATATATAGAGAGAGAGAGAGAGAGATATGCGTGTGTGAAAGAGCGTTTTAGTATTCAGTAGTTGCTAGCATATAAATGTTAAGGTGGCAACCCATAAATTAAGGGTGAAACGATCATATTCCTTTTTTGTTATCCGAGCGCATTTCGATTGAGCTAATGTCATCGTCAGCTGTGACAGTGCCGATGGTTTGTTGTATGTCACGGCCGTTTTTCTTCTTTGAGGATCTCTGTCAACTGCTATTGTCCCTAACCTTTGGCTTGATTTTATGCCGCATTAATACATTGGCCTGGACGTGCAGGCTTTGCTGTGCCGAACTTGCATACGTGTGCTGCTATTATTGGTCGTGACCGTTGTGGGTTGTATCTCGGAACAGGAATCGCGATGTAGGGCTGCCTTTCGCGTTCATTATTTATATTAGCGACCGCTGTTCATTTTTCCTCTCTCTCTCTCTCTCTCTCTCTCTCTCTCTCTCTCTCGTTTTGTTTTTATCTCTATTCATTACAGGAGTTCGATTTTGACAGCCTTTTCTCTTCTTTTCAAGCTATTACATAACCAAATAAACGTCAGTTTTCTTTTCTTTTTTTCTCTTTGTTCTTTCTTTCCTTTCTTCTTCTCTGAACTTTGTTCTGTTTGTCTGTGTTAGGATTTGGTTTCGCGACATATTACCCTTTCGGCCCGCGGAAGAATTAATTTTCACGCCCGTCACTTTACGTTACCTGACACCCGCGGAGCAATACAGACGTTTATTTAATAACAGCGGGCAATTAAAGGACATAATACATTTATTCAATGTGTCGAACCAATGATACTCGTGCTTAGGAAATTAAAAACAGAAAATAGTAACCACTTGAGATCCTTCTATCGCACCCGATACTTAACTCGAATCCGTCATATGTCAGGACTTCCCTAATCCGGATTTCCAAAATGAAATAACTTTCCAAATCCGGCAAGATTCAATTAATATCTCGCGTGATTTTGCTCACTTTAGGGAAAAAAAAAGAATTAGATATCTCTTACGATTTATAAGTTGGGTATATATATATATATATATATATATATATATATATATATATATATATATATATATATATATATATATATTAGTAATGCATCGTATTATTTTAATTACGCTCGAATGAATCAAAGATTGTAGATGGCAGTGTTATAATAATTGAAAAATATGCATTTCCGACCGTTAAGTTTCATATCTCTGTTTCGGATATTGACAGAGCGATACGCTTAGAAAACAAAACCTGTCATGGACGTGAGACAGAAGCAAATAAGCGTCATTTAATTTCTCCATGCAGAAAAAATAGAACCGATTAACATATACTGGCACCTGTTGAATATTTACGAAGTCGATGCAGTTGGTGTGAACACAGTTAGGAGATGATTTCGTCGATTTCAGTGTGGCGACAGAAAAGTGAGTGTTGGCGCCAATGCACATCAACCACCGCATCACTAACAAACATGCTTTGAGAATGGCGGTGACTATGTAGAAAAAAATGAATTCTGGAGCAAAAAAGTCGCCCCTTTAATAGTACCGCTTCCGCCTTTGTAGCACTTCAACTTATTTTTGGTTAAAAATAGGATGCCTTACTTTTAAAACAACCCTTGTATATCTATAATATAACGCTGGATGTCTGTGTGTGTGTGGCTGGTCACAAATAGGCTTCTATATGGTTGACTATTAAAAAAAAACTTATTATATATAATGATAGAAGATGCATCGAGACACAGGAATGGGTCTGTTTGATCTGGCAGAACGGTGGTTCATTAAAATTATAGGGTCTGCGTTCGCGCCTGGTACACAAAGTATGGAAAAAAAAAAATTAAAAATTAAAAAAAAAAACGTTAACAAGGGTTTTCGATATAGATGTACATAAGAATATTTTGATAAGTATGTTTCAACTTAAATATGAATGGTATAATAAAATTTGGGGTCTGCGTTCGCGCCTGGACTCCATAGAATAGAAATAGGCACACACTTTAATAAAGACTTTTTTATATCTATCTGTGTAAGTATACTTTGACAATTATGTTTCAGTTTGAAGAAATATGGTATAATAAAATTATGGGGTGTTCGTTCGCGCCTTACCTCCATAGAATGGAAATATGTCACAAAGTTTAACAAGGTTTTTGAATATAGATCCACAGAATATTGCGATAAGTGTTTCAGTCAGAACATGTATGGTATAATAAATTATGGGGTTTATCTATGTTATTTTTACTTTCATCATATTTTGCTTTGGTTTTGATACCCCCAAATTCGAAGCTATCTCTTTACAACCCTTCCTTTTCATAACCTATCATGCTTTCATAAATCAGAGTCCATTTTCTGTAGGCTGTTTTTGAACCCAGTCAACGACGGGTACTTTTGCTAGTATATATATATATATATATATATATATATATATATACAAATTCTTATCTAAAACAAAAGAGTATATATGTGTGTGTGTGTGTGTGGCGTTATTGAAATTGCTCCAGACAAGCATAATGTCACTTTATGTAATAAGGTCAGAACCTAGCCACGGATAAATATTATATGGGAAGATGTTGACCCAGAAAACGGCAAGTCTTTTCTTTGGTCTTAAATACCATTCATATGAGAACTAAAAAAATAAAATATTAAAAAAAAAATGAAGCAAGAGTTAAGAGGTTGCCGAAAGTAAAGCAAGATGCACCTCTCTCTCTCTCTCCCTCCCTCTCTCTCTCCCTCCCTCTCTCTCTATATATATATAATTTTGTGTGTGTGTGCGCAGGATTATCTCTTAAACTAATGCTCGGATCATTATAATGTTTAAAATATATATTCTAAAAACTCTTTACGCTTTCATACTTTTATTATCATTCGATTGAATTTTTGCTAGAGTAAGGAACTCATCATGGTACAACGGGAGGAAACTTCACTGATTTAGCCCCCAATACATTGCACTGTAAAGAATCTCCTATTGATTATAAAAATATTTTCTGTATAATGGATTAAATTAATGTGAAAGTGCAAAACTCAAGTATCATGGTTCAATTGTGCTCTAAATAGAAACACTCATTACGAATTCGCCCCTGTCTTATCAAAGAATCTACTCTTGATTTTATAAAATTAAAATCATTCTTACGAAATAACTTGAATTAAAATTTAAAATAGAAAATTCAAGTAACATGGTTCAATTGTGCTTTAAACAGTAACATTAATTTTGTATACGACTCTGTCTTATCAAAAGCCTACTGGTGATTTTAAACAGTGTATTATACTTAATAACGCCGTAATAACGTTGCCGTACCGGTACCCGTTAGATAACACAAGTGACGTTGAGCCTGGCCAATACTAAAATGGGTGGCCATTTGGTAATACCAAGTGATGTATGTGCACGAAGCCTGGAAAGGATGGACGCCACCAGGCTATTCTTGCCCAAAACACGCTGCATGAAATAATACAGCAACCTCACGACTTAAGGGTTAAGCAACACGTCGTCTTTGTATTTGTTCAGTAATAAAATTTCTCAAATACGCTTGTGAGGTTAAGCGGTATAAGGTACTCACTTGGTTAAAATTAAACTTAATTCTTTAATCGTTTTTCTTTTTTTTTTTCATAATCGGTTTTCTAATACGTATCCGTAGCAAAGTGCCTTTATATATATATATATATATATATATATATATATATATATATATATATATATAATGATTACGAATCATGGCTTGGGTTGGTTTGGTTGTTTTACGGCATAGCAACGATTTTCGGGTTATTTAATGCCGAATCCAGTAATTTTGGAAATAGTATTCATGTAGCATTCAGTTATTTTGTAGTTTATCTTCAAACTCTTTGTATCTTCAATCGCTAGTTTGTAGTGTTTAGCTTGGTTGTTTTATAGTGGATTTTATTGGGTTTTGTTTCCTACACTGCGTAACATGAATGAGTTTTGCAATGCGAGAAGGAAAAGTGTTATAGTATTAATGTTTAGAACATTTTAAGTTAGGAGACCAGGCAAGAACGGGAGAAAGAGAAAGTGGAAATGAGAAGAAGGAAAAGCGGGAAAAGGCAGATTGTTTTTGTTTTTAGTTTTGCAAAACATAATTAAGTTTTTTTTTCAAAAGGAAGTAGAAAAACAAAAGGCATCAATGTTAGATGCATTTCATCTCAGGAAGCCAATATCTTCAGACAGCCTTATCTGGTAGCACCAATGAATTATGGCATTTGTATTGTAGACAGCAAAGTATTTAACGTAAACCTATATAATTTATACTATATATTATCTATACTATTTATAGGATGCCACCGAAACGGTAATATACGCTACAAAGAAAGATTGTGTATTCCTTATACAGGTCATGTTACAGATATTCTGCTAGTCAATGTCGGAAACGTTGTTCCAGTATTCGCATTCTAGGACGTTGACTGTTGATGAGCTTGTTTTAATTTCGAATTTTATTCTTTTAAAATTTAAAAGAAAAAAAAATCTATACAAAATACGACTTTGTGACTAACTTTGCCAGCGTGGAGAGACAAGTAAATACGGACAGGTGTAATCGTCAGACATGATAAAAAAAAGTCGCACATGTTACAACATACTGCAACATCCATCTCCACTAGATCATCTCTTTGAAATAAGATACTCATTTATATATGTATACATGTATGTATGTATGTATGTATATGTATGCATTTCATGTCTTCCATCGCTACATAGATAAATATAAATTAAACATAACAACACACATATTAGGAGGGAGACACAAAAATGTAGAGTCTATAAAGAATACACACACACACACACACAGATTTCCTTTTATATAATAGTACCAGCAGATAGCTTCAACGTTGCCCGGGATTGAATAATGATCAACGAATGTTTCACACGCGTATTATTGTCATCCAAATCGAGGAAATCACCCATTTTTCGATCAAGTCGATTGATTGCCTGCTCTAGTTGGGTCCCCATCGCAGGGCACCGGAAGGAAACTCCATATGCCTCCCCGCAGTGACTTCGTCCACAATACATTGTTGTATAGATTGCACTTTAGAAAATCTGCTGTTGATTTTATAAAATTATTTTATATATAATAGATCGAATTATAGTTTAACTAGAAAAGTCAAATATTATGCTTCAGTTGTGCTCTAAACAAGCAAATCTATTTCAAACGCGCCCCTGTTATATCAAAGATCCTACTGTTGATTATATGCCTTGCCTTTCTGCGTGTGCTGTGATAATGGCTTCAATTTAAGTTTAAAACGAAAAATCAAGTATCATTGTTCAGTTGTGCTTATAACAGAAACATTAATTTCAAACGCGTTCCTGTCATATCAAAGAATCTACTATAGAGTTTATACGCCAGGCCTTTCTACTTGTGTAGTAATAAACCTTCTCAAATGCATTTGTGATGTATGGCTGTGTAAGGTGTTAACTTTGGTCAAAATCGCCTGTTTATTCTTTCATCGGATTTTTTAGATTATCGATTATCACACACATGTTACATGATAAGGGCTGTCCCCTTTTCATGTAAGTATAACAATAGAGAGATTTAGTTAAAATGAAATAGAATAGACGAAATTCGAACCTCGTAATTTAGGTTTAGAAATAGATTACGAGAGAGAATTAGAAAATGGAATGTAAAAACAAACCATTGTTTAGCTTAGAGATAAAATAGTTTTAAGAAAAGGAATGTGCATTTGTCAATTCTGTTATGAAATTGAATTGAGGAATGCAACTATAGGATAATTTAATAAACATGTTTTTAACATATTGAAAATATAGGTTACTGGAAATATAGGTTAACATTCCTTTTGTAAAATAAGGAAAAAGTTTTGGACACGCATTTCCAGAACACGTGAAAGAAGACACATGTTTTAACATGTGTATGACGTCATGGAAAATGGGAAGTTCTCGATATAGTTAGAAACTTGAGAGTTAAGCGAGGGAGTCTGAGGACGACAGACGACAGTCTGGAGTCCAGAGATGGACAGTCGAACGTCTGGAAGCGAGACGGTCACCTTTGAAACATAAAATGTAAAACTTTGAATTCCTGACTAAGAAAACCACCGACCGGTCCATGGAAATAAACACGTCATATGTTTTTATAAACGTCGTCTTTGTGTTGCAATTCTACTAAAAGGTAAAGTGAAATTGTCATTATATGTCTTATATATCCTGTGTTTTAAAATGTCTTCACATACACAATGTCTCTACATCTTATATCTACAACGTTAACACTAAGATTGTCTCAACACTATCTCCTCACTTTAAGACCTTCTACTACACTTCTAAGTATGAACATTTTATATATATGAATCTCTTCATAATACGAACACAGAACGCAACATCTCTCTTAATAAGACTCTCTAAGACTCACTTTTAATAAGACTTCCTAACAACGAACAACAATAACAACAACAACAATAATAATAACAACAAAATATAACACACACACACACACACAAAGTTCTTTATATATAACTACAAATCTTCTCGTCTTGTACCACTTTTATTTTTATCCTTGATAAAGCTCATACAACAGATCGACCAAACGTTATGTTTAAGGTATTTTGTTTATCTTTTTATTATTCATATCATAAATGTAATAAAACCGCAGATTCATCCAGCTAACAAAATCTACAATATGATATTAATGTTGCAATAAATATCTATATATTACCTTTAACGGTTTAGCACCATGACAATAAATATACAAAACTCTGAGAATCCTAATGTAATATTCGTGTTTGTGGACATCAGGCTTCCACTAAACCCGAAACCATCTGCTCATCCTTGAGTGGCCCTCAAAACTTGATAAACGATGGCTCCCATTGTAAAAAAGAAGAAAGGCATTTGCTATCACTAAAAACATTCGGAAAATTTACAAAAGCCAGTTATTCCGAAAAAAAAAAAGGTTATACATTTAAGAGATAGGTAAGAATGGTCGTATATCCTGGTGGAAACAATGTCACGGTTGGACTATAGTGAAGTGTATCACGACGAAGAAGAAATGAACCGTTTATGTATAGAATGAAGGAGACTTGTGATAATATGTACCTATTTACTATGCCTCCCCACGGGACAGAGTTAGACACCAGGGTCGTTTTTTTAACGTGGAGAAAAGGTACAAAAATAAAAATTGTCCCAGTCGTGGAGGACTAATGCTCCACCGAAAGAGAACAAGAAATGGAAGTGCAGCATCTGAAGAACAGATACTACACTTTGTATTTATTTGCTTCCCCACGTAGCAAATTAGGCACAAGGCCGTTTTTTAATGTTGAGATGGAGGGAAGGGGGGGGGGGAAGGGGGGCACCAGCTCCCGAGAGGTGGGAAATGGGAGCTGGATTAGAAACTGTTGGTATGAAGGGTTGCCCCTTCAGTGACCAAGTTTAGATATGTGGGGTTACCCCCACATAGGGTCTTTGCTAGTCATAGCTGGTCTTAGCTTTGCAGCATCTGCCGGAACAGATACTACACTTTTATCTTGGCCAAAAAGCCGTGATATTATTGTATAATATGTAACGATATAACAGCAGGAAGACGTACTTGGATCTCCAAGTTATTAGATAAATTTTCTTATTTATTTATTTATTTTAAATAAACATCCTCATTTTCATAGTTGTTGTTTTCGCCACGTTTCGGCCAACTCATCCTCTGGCTTTCTTCAGTTGATTAACCCCGTCGAGACAGGATACTTAGTCTCGTAACTGTATCCTCATTAATTACTAGGGCTATAACAAGATAATATTCTTTTCATTATTTTAACTCTCAAGTTTATATCCGACAGAGTTAGACACAGTTAATACATTCGAGAACCACATCACTTTATCTAAAGAAATATAAGTTATTAACTGATATATACTCGAGAGTCAAAATAGTGAAAATAAAATTCTGTTGTCATACTACTAATTATGACTGCCTTCCATAGTTGTTGCTGTTTGACCACGTTTCGGCCAACTATGGAAGGCAGTAATTACTGAGGATACAGTTACGGGACTCAGCATTCCTATCCCGTCGCGGTCAATCACCTAAAGAGGGTGTTGACCGAAACGTGGTGAAACAGCAGTCCGCAAATAAATAAATAAAGCCATAAATTACTCATCTCAAAGGATTCCAATAAAAATAATATATAATAGATAAATTGTATTTGAAAGAAATGAAAGATGTCTCTGGAAAAGAGCTGTTGAATATATGATGACGATGATGATGATTACTGTTGTTTTTGTTTAGCATGCTTCATTCATTTCGCATGGACCAGATGATTATTGGCATTCGTTTGCCCGGTATCTTTCTTGTTCGAATCCTCTCTAGAAATATATTGGGTACTTACGGGAAGGATCACCTGAAGTTTGCCAACGTTCCTAAGTGAGAGCGTTTCTGTGAAAACGACTGGATTCGAACTTGGCACTCCCAGGTTGTCAGTCCGTGTCGTTAACGATATAGCCGCCACCTTCCTACTGATGATATTGATTTGTTGAGCACTATTCATGATAATGATGATGATGATAATTTTTGTTGGCATTCGTTTTCCTAATTTCATTATTTTAAAAATAATTTCTAGATGACTATTGGGTACTTACGGAAGGGACTACATGAGGGTTGTCAACCTTCCTAAGTGAATATATATATATATATATATATATATATATATATATATATATATATATATAAATGCAACTTTGTCTCTGAGTTCGTTCCTTATAGACTCAGGCACGGCTTAACAGATTTTTTTTAAATTTACAGAACTTTAGTGTATAAGTCTGGGAGTGATCTTAGTTAAGTTTTGTCTTAGAATACACCCAATAATTATCGATAGTCAAAACCGTTATTTTAATTTATATATCATCGTAAAGCTAGTTTTCTATGTCGTCGCTTAGCAACAATGATAGAACAATGAGCCGTGAAAACTCTACTGTTGGTAAGTTGATAGCGTATTTTTTTGACATTACATGATCTGTAGGTTCAAACCGCGCACGTACATTTCTTAATGTTTTTTTCGTTAACTGGAAAGAAGTTTATATGAAATAATTTTATAAAATAAACAGTAGGTTCTCTAGTGTTCAATGTAGAATAACATATATTTTTGACTAAGTTACTGCATGGAGGCGTTTGACGCTTCCCTCCGGGCGTTTTCACGCATTTTGATGTCAATAAAGATATAGGTGTGTCAAATATTCGTTGGTTATCGTTCAACCTCTGGCAACATCGGGTCTCCATGCTAGTGTATATATATATATATATATATATATATAATCTAGAATCTGTTTTACATATAATATAAAATGCTGGCACAAGAAAACCATCGTGTTCTGTATATATGTTGATTGGATGAGAGTAATATTTACATATCCGCATTTTGATCTTTCCTGGTGTTTAGCCTCAATTATGTAAGCTTGTCATAGCGATATCCTTGTATAGATCATAGCTGCAGTAAATCATGAATTAAATTCGACTCTTGTATTCCCTGGTAAACTGAATCAAATCCATGATAATGGACTTGCAGCTCGAAGATATATCTTGTAACAAAATTAGTGACTTCATCAACTGTGATTTATGCCCAATAATGGAGAACGTCATCTAGGATTCCTGACCTCTCTACGAGGGAAGCGACGAATACACAGTGCTTAATAAGAACAAAATCCTACTACCCCCAAGGAGGAAATCTGGACTAGGACAAAAATTAAAAAAATAAAGTTCAATTTTCAAGGACTTTGAAGCGTGAAGGCCAAAAAGCTATACTGATTACAGGGGGATGGCCAAGCAGCTTTGGTTACATCGTCGTGTATATAAAAATGTTATTAAATATGTAAATACATTTTCTGTGCGTTTGAAGGAAGCAAGTGTTAAATATAATGAGTATATTTAAACGATGTCAACTATTTTATTAGAGAAATATAAAACAAATTACAATTGAGTAAGGTGGTATACCAAACATAATTCACTAAAGGTACATATTTGGCTCGCGGACCGGAGGTTGCCGACCCATAATCTAGAGTTAATTAAAAAAAAAATGTATTCATAGATTACTTTCTTATGTAAGAATATGAGATTTTATTGGATAAGAACGTGCATGCTTTGATACTTCGAATTAAATTCAACATCTTTCATGTTTGAAAAATTAAATTTGCAAAACCAATCGCGGTGCAATCTTGGAGCGAAAGGTTCCGCTTCACATGATTTCCTCAATAGCTTGAGTTAATTACTGATGCACTATTCCGGGAACTATCCTCAATTTACTTAGCTTTATAAGCGCCTCTCTATCGCCACTATTCAATTAACGATATTGAGTCTGCTCTTAGCCTGGCAAGTCAAAAAGAAATCAAATTATACTTACTGATGATCCCAGTATGGTCTTCCAAAATTTTTGGGTTGAAAAAAGAATTCATGTACTTTTAAATTAAGCTCATAATTTGGTTAATATTAAACGATCTACCGATTTATAAAATAGATTAATTTTGTGATGGAAATTGCTCCAGACGAGGCGTGAAGCCACTTGATGTAAGAACATAACAAGAACAAAAGCTGATTATCGCCTTGAAAAGACCAATAGTATAGGCAAGAGGGAAACAGACAGAAAGAAAAAAAGTCCCTCAAGTTCATAGAAAGAAAGTTCCACAAATTCAAAGAAACTATTGAAATAAGAAGTTGTATTATAACGGATATCAAAACAGCGAGTTAATGGAGACCATCAGACCAAGGAGTCAAACGAACTAGATCAAAAGAAAGCAATAAATAGACCATAAAATTGTGAAGAACATTATATGAGTCATCCCCTTAAGCAATCCAATTTACTAAATATCCACTATTAGCGATTTTTTTTTACAAAGGCATCACCACTTATCAAGACCCAGAGGCCACTCGAGGATGAGGGTTAAAGAGAGTACGGAAATTATTTGGACTACGTAGTAATCGTCAATGATGGAAATTCGGTCAATTTGTTAACGTGGAACGGCTCATCAAGAACCTGCCTACGCTAGACTTGAAGACCGCCATACAGCTGGAAAGCAGGCAAATGGAAGACAACTCCACAGGCGTGCAGTTCCAAGAAAGAAACTCCGTTCATGGAATATACGGCTAGGTTTAGGCACGGACAAAGAGTGGGGGAAATCATCGACAGTGTTTTCAGCTAGACGAGTGTTTTCCGTGAAAGTTTGGCGGGGCTGGGGGCGATAGATTGAAGCCCAGACGAGCACCTGCTACCGCAGCATTTTTCCATTGACTACGGTACACTCATTAACCCTTATCCTTAGGTGGCCTCTGGGCCTTGGTAAATGGTGACTTCTTTGTAAAAAAAAATAGAAAATACTCAGGTTAGCAACATACCGTTTGTGAGAGAGAAGACAGAAAAGGGTGCATACACATTTAATGGTTAAGAGAATCTTAAGCTTTAATTCTCATTATTATCTTATTTTTTTTTACGTTTCGATTTGTGTATTTAACTCAGATTTCTGCAGAAATAATCATCTCTAGCATAAAACGTTTATCCTTATTTAATATTAAATATATTTCTCGTACCGGCCGGTTTGGTATACAAGTTCGTGTCGACATAATTACAGTGACACACCAGTTCTTATAAGATCACGGGAGATAAGTAACATCAGTCCCAGACGGGTGATTTTTTGGAAATACTAAGCGCTGTATGAAGAAAGACGTAGATATCTCTCTGAAAAAAATTGCAATAAATAAATAATGTTGCCCTCTCACTTGATCGAGATATACATGTGACAGGAGATCGCTTGTGGATTTTATATTCCCATGAAACTTCCAAAGAAAGAAGCCAGTTCAACCCACTTAGTCTGAGCGATGCTTCGGTCTATCATTAAGTTAGTATGTCTGCTAGTAGGTCGAGAAACCACAATCCAATCCTTGGTTGAATCATACATAAAGATTAAAACAATATTTTGTTAATAAATGAGTCGCCAATTATGAAGGCTCAAACGCCACTCGTGGATAAGGGTTAATGAATGCAAGATGGTAGTGAAGTAGTCATTAATTGTGTAGATTGTGTAGAATTTTGATTATTTAAGGAGGCGGCTCAACAATAACTTGCTTACATTGGACTTGAACGCTACCGTATTGAAATCGGCTGGGAAGCAGGCCAGTAGTACAGTGTTCCACTGGCGAACAGTTCTAAGAAAATAAGGATTGTTCACGGAAAAATCGTTTAGGTTTAAGCACAGATAGAGAGCAGGGAAAATAATATATAGTGGTTGTAGCTAGTCGAGTGTTTTGTGAAAGATTGGCAAGGGGGACATAGATTGGAGCTCAGACGAGCACTTGTTATGAAAAAAAACGATAAAGTAGACTCGCAATATCTCTTATGTGAGAAAGAGGTTAAAGTAAAGAGAAAACAGTATCACCTACTAGGTTTAGAAGCCAGCTTTGAACTCTATCAAGACAAGATAGAATGCGCCTAGAAGCTCCTGCCCAGATGTGGCAACAGTAGTCAATTTTAGAAAGTACTTGGCTCTTATATACATATAGAGCATAGCATCGCGAGTGGGATTCCTACTGGAACAAAAGAATGATCGAACCATATTCCAACGGATTTGATGCACGTGTTCCGTCAGATCAGGACTGAAGTTCAATCCCAGAAGTTTGTCACAACATGGTGCTTTCCCAACACGTGTTCAAGATCAGAAGATGCTGCCCCTTTGCTAAACACTTATATAAAAATGTGTGGATCAAGAGTAACTGAAGCCAATCAGTAAAAGCAGTTACTCAATTCGCTACATTTCGGTATTGAAGCAAATGAAAAGATGCCCTGAGGTCGTTTTCGACTATGGTCAATCTGTTTATAACTTGATAAAATACCGTTTCAGAACGGGTGTCAGATTATTACATGCTGTGGGGTACAAATCACCCCTATTTGAGAACTAAGTGGAATCAACCAGTCCTATGAATACCACTGGTTTCAGAGACTAAATAGAGAATTCATATCATGTTTAACAGCATGCGACGAACACGTTCCTCACATACCAATTTAGTGGATCCTGTATTCTTTATGATAAATATATATTGTACTAGCATTTCAGCCCGTCGTTGCCCGGGTGTTTGAAGGTGTATAATGAGCAAAATAAATAAATAAATAAATAATAAAAAATGCGGTCAATTTTTTTAAACTTTGACCCCTATTATGAACCCTTAAAATTTATTGTTTTGGGCTAAAATTGAGTTATTAAGTTGGATCCGTGTCCAAGGAACCTATATCTAAAATTTAAAGTGTTTAGACTCAAAATTATCGGAGGAGTTCGGTAGAGTTCTCAAAGGTCAAATGGTTGAACTTTGACCCCTTAATCGCCAAATCTCTGGCCGAAAACCGATCACGTAGACTTTCCCAAATCTCAGTAACCTGTATATCAAATGTCGAGTCTGTAGACTAAAAATTGACAGAGTTATTGCGTAGGGAAATGTACACAGACACACACACAGACACGTTCACTTATATAGATTTATACACTTTACACTACTTGTGGTTTCTTTCATTGTGGCATCTAGCACGGCTCTATAACATTATACTATAAGAATTCTGTTTTTTTTTTTACTTGCACCAAAAAGACCTCGCTGGCTTCGACAGAAGTAACCAACTATCTCGGCCACCAAATTAGATTATTATATCATCTTACTGTGCTCGTTTGGCGTGTGACAGGTGACACAATACAATTACTAGAAGGGACAAAGCATCCAACAGTTTAAGTCTTAATAACACAACTGTTTAGTCAACAGAAGCGTGTGTTTCTGCAAGAATCGGAAACCGAGCTGATGACAATGTTAAAAGAATAATCTAGATAGCGAGATAGAGAAAAGGAGGAATGAGAGAGAGAGAGAGAGAGAGAGAGAGAGAGAGAGAGAGAGAGCGCGCGGGGGAGGGGGCGAAATACGGGGAGATAGAGAAACGACCAACAAAAGAATAAATAAATTCCGAGTAACAATTTCATTCCTGCTTCGTTTGACAGCAGTCGATAACCTGGCATTTCGGGGTTGAGGAAGGTTTATTGTATTTCTGATTTAACAGGGTCACAATTCGGCTATTTCGCCAGGCCGACCAATTCCTCATGCTGCTGAACACGCTTTCTTCGAAGATTATATGAACAAGACAAAGCAAACGCGTATCGATTAGCCAAAGTTTTGACGGCCCAAATAGAAACTGAACCAAACTGCATTATTTAATGTTAGCGCACTCCCGACAAGTAACATATGGCTTGTTTTCCCTCATCGATTTTACCGCAATAAATCAAATACCACACACACGCACACACGCACATCTATGTGTGCGTATGTGTGTATCGTAATGAAGTAAAAAAATGTATCGATTGACTGCGCTCAGCAATATGGTTTACGTAAAAAAATATTTAAAATACTTGAAGTTTTGCCTAATATATTATTTTGAAAGATGTCTGATAAAATTTAGTCGGTCAAAGTTATCCATCTAACAAACCAGACATCAATAATAATTGCACTTTTTTTTTAAAGTGGCTATCGTACGCAATATTGACACACAGTATAATATTGAAGGTAGTGTTCTCCCTCACGTCATATATTTGATGCAGCTACAGAAATAAACGCATGCACATATAAAGGCATATGACAAAAGTGCTACACTAATTAAAATAATATATATATATATATATATATATATATATATATATAGTCTGTTTATTATACAGACATTATTGGTTACATATGTGCATAGATGTTCTCGTGGAATCTGTCAGATCAAAGATGAGGTGGTTTCTTTGAATTTAGATTCTTAAACACTATACACATATGCAACTAATAATGTATGTATAATAAACATACTATGAACATGCTTCGTGCGCCATCGAACACTCTTTAATAAACCAAGGGGTTTTAGTAGAGCTAGATCTAGGACTCCAAACTATCCAATTATTATTATACACACACACACACACACACACACACACACACACACACATATATATATATGTTTTATTTTTTTTATTACCGTTTTATCTGTTTGGTTACATATGTTTCGGATGTTGGACCATGTTTAATGTCCAACAGCCTCGTCAGACATATGTAACCACACAGATAAAACGGTAATAAAAAAATAAAACACATATTTGCTCTGCAATAGTATTGAGCACTCTCTTCAGGTTTTTACTAATTGCCAGTTCTACAAAATATATATATATATTGACGATGAGACGACTCCGATATAAGTACAGATTCCGTTCTAAATTTCTGATTCCTATATAATTATCATTTCAGATTCTTTTTAAATTTCGAAACAGATTTGTTTTTGTGGGGAGGGGTGCGAGGGTGGATTACCATTTAACCCTATGTAGTACGTGCACATATTTTCGCAAATGTACAAAAACACTTATGGCTGGGACCTATAAATTTTAGTTTCATTCATAGTTTAATATATATATATATATATATATATATATATATATATATATATTTATCAGTTTATCATTAATGCGAGCCGTAGAAAATGGTATCTTTATTTCTTTGTTTGAGTTTAAAATGTAAATAATAGATTTTGGCGTATATTAATCGTCCTATATATATATCTATAATAAAAATTATAATTAAATTTACCAAAATGATCTAAGATGGTAAAATTAAAGTATATTATACACATTAAAGAATTAATATTTATAAAGTTATCTCAGCCAGATGTAAAAGCTCGATAAAACCAAATAGGAGATAGAGCTTATAATACGAGCAAACAGTTAATAAAACATGTTAAAAAAAACTTTGAAATGAGTTAAAAACCTATTTAATCTGAAAAGGAAACACAAGATAAGTGGATAGTCCTTAATCCGCGGAGTTTCGAAGAAATACTTTCCTTCTCATCAGAGGGTAGGAATTAGCAAAATGCGGGATCGGATTTTGCATGCCCAAGTATTTGATGAAACAACAAGTAAGTCAAAGATCTTACTTGAAAACAACAAAAAAAGTGAAGCATAGGGAATATGGTGAAGAAAAAGGTGATTACACATGAACGGATAATCTGGTAGAAGATAAAAAATCCTCTGCTTAATTATACCATTCTAGTTTTTACATTTTTCTTACAATCTTTATCGTGATAAGAATAATGAGTTCAATATATATCACGAACGTTTTCATTCATCGAATCATCTTCTGCTGAAAAAATAAAAACGAACAACAAAACAACAGAAAAGCAGACGCTTTAACAAATTAGCCGTGAAATGTTTGGAGTCAATTAAATGCCGGGAAAACATTTTCAGACTGTTTTGGGGAGACTTTTACAATTTAAATTCCGCGATGCCACGATAAGTCCCAAGTTTTTAAATTGTATACAATTACGCATTTACACATATTCTTACCGGGTTTATCTATACTATTGATAAAAATCTAAATGTTTATTTATTTATGTGTGTGCCTATATACCAATAAAACTTTCGAACGGATGAACCGAATTGAAAAAGATTTTTTTTCCCTGAAAGTTGTGAGATCCTGGATTATTATGATCTATATATGGTTCGTAACAAACAACTTCGAGTCACAGAAAATCTCGAAATAAGGTTTTTGGGGGCCGTTTCGTTTTTGTCGAAAAAGTTAGCTGCTCATGTCAACGGAACTTAGCACTCTCTGTATACAGTCGCAATAACACCTTTCGGCATGCAGACAGGACTTGTAGCGCAATGGATAACGCATATAAGTACGGATCAGAAAATTCCAGGTTCGAATCCTGGCAAGTTCGTAATAATTTAACTATTTCATCCAACGTTTACTCATTATTTCGAGTTCACAAGGTATATATCGTCTACGGTTTTCGGTATGTGTGTCCTATGGTGTTTTCTATATATATATATATATATATATATATATATATATATATATACTAGCATGTGTGCCTGGCATTGCCAGGGTATTTGGAGGTGTATGTTGAGCAAATAAAAAAAAAGCAATCAATTTTTTAAAAACTTTGACCCCTATTATGACCCCTTAAAATTTATTGTTTTGGGCTCAAATCGAGTTATTAATTAGATCCATGTCCACTGAACCTATATCTAAAATTTCAAGTGTTTAGATCAAAAATTGTCGGAGGAGTTTGGTAGAGTTCTCAAAGGTCAAACTGTTGAACTTTGACCCCTTAGTAGCCAAATTTCTGACCGAAAACCGATCACATCGATTTTGCAAAATCTCAGTACCCTGTATATCAAATTTCGAGTCTGTAGGCTGTTATTGCGTAGGGAAATGTACACAGACAGACACACAGATACGTTTACTTATATATATGTGCTGCGGTGTTTTCATATATATATATATATATATATATATATATATATATATATATATATATATATATATATATATACTAGCAGTTCTGCCCGGCTTTGCTCGGGCCATATGTACTGTTCATAAGGTTATCTGCATATTTACATATTAAAAAGTGTGAATATGTAAAGTAATGCCTTGCTGTATAATAGTCTTCCTTAACTCAGACAATTTCACTTATATATATATATATATATATATATATATATATATATATATATATATATATATATATATATGGGAGAGAGAGAGTGAGAGAGATTGGAGGCAATATATAGTAATGATTTTAAAAAAGTATATAAAAAAGACTCATGCGCTATCACCGAGAATCGAAACCAAAACGCTCAGCTCACGATTTATTTTAACTCTGCCGTCAATGACTGGGCTAGGAAAACATGTTTAATGCAGGGCTAAAAATTAAAACCTGAACCAATATCAACTACGTTATGCATTCGTAATGCTGGCGTTCAACCTTCACCTGGCAAATTTCAATTTTTTTTTTAATTTTCACACTTTTGCACCGATTTTTCCGGGCTCAAACCCAAATATTAATTTTGCATGGATTCAAATACCTTATATATGAAGTTTCATGCCTGTAGACCAAAACGTCTAGGAGGAGTTTGGTAGACAAAATTTGTAAAACAAAAATATATACGTACTAGCTTGGGAGTCCGGCATTGCCCGGGTATTTAGAGGTGTATGTTGAGGAAAAAGATAAAAAGCGGTCTATTTTTTTAATTTGACCCCTATTATGACCCCTTAAAATTTATTGTTTTGGGCTCAAATCGAGTTATTAAGTTGAATCCATGCCCAATGAACCTATATCTAAAATTTAAAGTGTTTAGACCCAAAATTATCGGAGGAGTTTGGTAGAGTTCTCAAAGGTCAAATGGTTGAACTTTGACCGCTTAATCGCCAAATATCTGGCCAAAAACGGATCACATCGATTTTTCCAAATCTCAGTACCCTGTATATCAAATTTCGAGTCTGTAGACTACAAAATGGCAGAGTTCTTGCGTAGGGAAATGTACACACACAGCCACGCAGACAGACAGATACACAGACACGTTCACGTTTATATATAGTAGCATGGGTGCCTGGCGTTGCCGGGTGTTTGGAGGTGTATGCTGAGCAAAAAAACAAAAATAAAAAAAACGGTAAATTTTTCTAACTTTGACTTCTATTATGACCCATTAAAATTTATTCTTTCGGGCTTAAACCGAGTTATTAAGTTAGATACATGTCCAAGGAACCTATATCTAAAATTTAAAGTGTTTAAACCCCAAATTGTCGGAGGAGCTTGGTAGAGTTCTCAAAGGTCGAATAGTTGAACTTTGGCCCCTTAACAGCGAAATTTCCGGCCGAAAACCGATCACGCAGATTTTCCCAAATCTCAGTACCCTGTGTATCAAATTTCAAGTCTGTAGACTGAAAATTGACAAGTTATTGCGAAGGAAAATGTACACAGACAGACAGACAGACACACAGACAGACACACAGACACACAGACACAAAGACATGTTCACTTTTATAGATATCCTAGCATGGGTGCCCGGCGTTGCCCGGGTTTTTGGAGGTGTATGCTGAGAAAAAAAATAATAATAAATAAACGGTCATTTTTTTTCATTTGACCCCTATTATGACCCCTTAAAATTTATTGTTTTGGGAAAATCGAGTTATTAAGTTGGACTCGTGTCCAAGAAACAATATCTAAAATGTAAAGTGTTTAGACCCAAAATTGTCGGAGGAGTTTGGTAGAGTTCTCAAAGGTCAAATCGTTGAACTTTGACTCCTTAACAGCTAAATTTCTGACCGAAAACCAATATCTTTTTTTCCCAAATCTCAGTACCCTGTATATCAAATTTCGAGTCTGTAGACTGAAAATTTACAAAGTTTTTGCGAAGGAAAAAGTAAATAGACGCATAGACAGACACACACACATACGCGGTTACTTATATATATATATGTGTGTGTGTGTGTGTGTGTGTGTGTGTGTGTGTGTGTGTGTGTGTGTGTGTGAGATTCCTTGGATAGGTAGCTCCGTAAAAGTTGTAAAAGGTGCACTCTTCTGGATGTTTAAAGTTTCAGATTCCCGGGATTTTACAGGATTTATATAACATTTTATTTTCAATTTTGATCGTCCAAGCAACAGTAGCACTTATAAAACTTTGTAACTTTAATCTATAACCTGTTTGCGTAATCATTCTACGTCACATTAATATGCTACGGCATGGTGGTTGAGGACCACTGCACTAGAAGGTAGACCGACAGAGCCTTTCGGAATGAGGCTCGGGTGAATCTACAAACAAACAAAAAAAGGATGTAATCCTATGAAAAGAATACTTTGAGACGAAAATAGGAGAAAAGAAATTAAAAAACAAAACAAAACAAAAAGGAGTGAAATAATTTTTTGTTCATTTGAAGTCGTGTAGGGAGGGCTCCTCTTTTTCAACGACCCCACACATGGACGAAGAAGTAAAAGAAAAAAAAAAAAAACAAAAAAAAACAACAAAACAAAAAAAAAACGACAAAATTAAAAAAAACAAAAAAACTTCCAATTGTTGTCTCCAATGTGAGACTTCTGCGTTATCCATTGTTATTCCAAAAACGACGTTTTATCTCTGGACATATCGTAAAACGAACAATGGCTCACAATGTATAAGTCTGTCATCAGCAAAGAATACTTTCAGGTTGTGAGCGGAGGCAAACGCTGGAAGGTTAAAGGAGGACCTTGCCTCTGTGATCCTCTCCCCTTCTCACCCCCCTCCCTAAAAAAAGAACACGCAACCCTACCTCGAATTTAACCCATACTACCTCCCTCGTAGACAACCAGCACTGTTGAAAAAATAAAAAAGAGGGATTATAATGACCAGGTGAGCAATGTTCACAGTTACCTGAGATGCTGGACTTTAGCTCAATTGATTTGGACGACTCGGACCGCCCAGTTTTTCCCATTTTATTAGCCTTTCAACAAGCACTAAAAGATGTTTAATGTCCAGCGATTCTGTAACAACGATTTATACTTTTCAAACGCTACAGCATAAACCGTGTTTGTCTTCCAGCGGCTGAAGATTATTTTAAACTTAGAAATAGATTGAGGACAGGGACAAGGAAGCGCAAGATTAAATCGACATTCCAAGTTCAAAATACATCACATTCAACTGCTAACAGCTTTATGTAAAGCCTCAAAAATAAACTTGGGAACTCGATTGCTCGCACACTGGGTTTCATAACCTAGGGTGTTCGCAACCCCTATGGATGAGAGACGATATTCCAGGGGATGCTAGAAAATTAAGATAAAAAATAGGTTATTGGCTATGTTAAGTTTTTGTGTTTTTTGTTTGTTTTCTTTTGATATGTATTAACTTCTTGCTTTTATTATGAAGTTAAATATTGTTGTTACGTGACCATGAAATACATGTATTTAACCAGGTTTAAGAATGTTTGAAAGATTAGCATCTAACTTGTAGATAGTGCAAGGTTTTAGAGAAATTTCATGAGAGGAGTCCGAATAAAGGAAGAAAGTTGGGAACTACAGGTAGCCGATAACGTAAATTAGTATTTAAATGAAATACCATAGGTCGCGATGATTTATTGTAAGTTTCTTGGCTAAATATGTAATTTTGCATTGAAAATTCTATTAAGGAATTAAAAAAAATATTAGTCGAAATTCGCAAAACATTTTACAACGGACAAATATTCTGGAAGGGCTTGTTTATTTTCTTACTAGCCTGGTGCACGGCGTTGCCAGGGTGATTGTAGGTGTGCGTTTGATCACAATATAAATTTTAGGTTGCTCGAGGTTTGAGCCCCCCCCCCAAATATGGTTGGGAAAAATTGCTCTACGAGTTAAAAGGGACGAGTTAATCATCATTCGTTGATGCAGACAGATCACATAGTTAGCATGATATTAGATAATATAGTATTGCTTTTTGCATGCTCGGGCCATCTTCTATAATATAAATATCGTCTGTCTGTTTAAATGTATTTATGCATGTATGTATATATGTATATCTCGCAAAAACTTTCGACAGAGGCGACGGAATTTCACGAGATTGGTGTCATTTTTTAGCAGGACGCTTCGGACGACAAATATCGAAAAATTGGCCCTAAACATAAATTACTTCACTCTTGACTGGGAACTTTTCTACAGGGCAGCGTCGCATTTTCGCCGGATTTTCGAATGTCATCACATCTTTTCGATTGTCTGGCTTTAATCTGAACCTACGTCACTTCCGGTTTGATGATGGGCGCAGCAGCTAACGCGTTACGTTTTTCTTTTTTTTTACTTTCTTTTCCTCCTTCGAGGTACGGGTTCAAGTCTGCCTGCCTACTACGATTTTTTTTCTGATAAACGCACACCTACAATCACCCGGGCAACGCCGTGCACCAGGCTAGTAAGCAAATAAACAAGCCCTTCCAGCATATTTGTCTGTTGTAAAATGTTTAATTTCAATTGCAATTCTACACCCGCTATAGACACAGGAGTGCCTATTCTCACACTAACTCTCTCCTTCTCTATCACACACACACACACACACACACACACACACACACACATATATATATATATATATATATATATAAGTGAAAGTGTGTCTGTCTGTGTACATGTCCCTACACAATATCTCTTTCAATTTTCAGTCTACAGACTCGAAATTTGATATACAGGGTACTAAGATTTGGGGAAATTTTTGTAATGTGTTTGCGGCCAGAAATTTGGCCGTAAAAGGGTCAGAATTCAACGATGTGACCTTTTAGAACTCTACAAAATTCCTCCGCCAATTTTGGGTCTAAACACTTTGAATTTTAGATATAGGTT
This sequence comes from Euprymna scolopes, assembly GCF_053919585.1. Classification (NCBI taxonomy): domain Eukaryota; kingdom Metazoa; phylum Mollusca; class Cephalopoda; order Sepiida; family Sepiolidae; genus Euprymna; species Euprymna scolopes. Next base: position 99,921,667 of record NC_136493.1, read on the forward strand.
CCTCGGACATGGATCTAACTTAATAACAAGATTTTAGACCAAGATATAAATGTTAAGGGGTCATAATAGGGGTCAAAGTTTAAAAAACATTGACCGCTGCGGTCTCTACCAAATTACTCAGACAATTTCTGATCTAAACATTTGAAATTTTACATAACAGGTATTTAGAGATAGGGCAAGCTTTTTAATCGGTTTGGGTCGAAAATTTGAGCTACCAATATATAAATGTATATTTGCATGTCTGCCTAAAACTTTCGACAAAGGCGACGGATTTTTACAAGATCAGTATCGTTTTTAAGCTCGACCTTTCAGACGACAAATATCGAAAAATTGGCTAAAAATATTAATTTCTTCATCTTCAACTGGGCACTTTTCTACAAAGAGGGATCGCTTTTTTCACCGATATTGTCGAAAGCCATCCCCTCTTTTCGGTTGTCTAGCCTCAATTTAAACCTATGTCACTTCCGGTTTGGCGGTGGTCGTAACAGCAAATACGTCACGTTTTCCCCCCATTCTTTCCCTCCTTTGCGACATGGGTTCGAGCCTGCTTTCCTACTACCACTATTTTTTTTTTGCTCAACATACACCTTCAAACACCCGGGCAACATCGGGCTGAAATGCTAGAATATATATATATATATTCAGACACATCTGATTGAACAAGACGGAGTTATTCTTTTTTCCGACCTTAATGCCACACACACACACACACACACACACACGCACGCACGCACACACACACACACATACACACACACACACACACACACACACACACACACGTTTTAACGTTTAGCAGAAGTAATGGGAGAGTTTGTACCAGTATAGTGTCTCAATCCGGACGCAACATGCATATGTTAGCTTTTTCGGCAGTATTTATAAATGCTTTATTTGGATTTGGACACATGAATCCTATCATCTGTGGTGAACCAGATATGTATTCGAAATTAACCTCTGAAAAGTAAATTTCCGACTAAATCAAATGCCATTTTACCGGGATTATTTCAATTGGTATAGGATCGTGAGCACAACCAGGAAAAGGATTAGAAGGATTGATCGGTATTTGTGAGACAACTCCATGTTTTCCCTGCAAAATTCTGCCATTTTCCTCCCTTTTCTGGCATCATCATG